>NW_009223903.1:6618-27950 GCF_000690835.1 Fulmarus glacialis | reverse complement strand
GGGGCCGGCGGGCATTGGCTCTATCAGACGTAGGGGAAGCTTCTAGCAGCTTCTCACAGAAGCCACCCCTGTAGCCACCCTGCTACCAAAACCTTGCCATGCAAACCCAATACACATATGCATGGAAATATTTACTTTGCTAAAAGATGAAGATGAAGGTCTTCTTTGATGTCTGTGGCACATGATATGTGAAACTTTTCTCACTATCAGGGGAGGAAGTTTCTTGTTTGCCAGAAAGCAGTGATATTCCACGTACACTCAAAGGAAACTTCCCCACAAAGCCTGATTTCTGTGATTAAAAGGGTATTGTATCACATGGTTTAGATTTAAGAGAGTTGAACTACCTGAAAGTTTTTAAGAACAGCAAGCCCAAACTTTGAGCTATTTATGCCAGTTCTACCTTGCTGCTCCTTGTGATAACTTCATCTGAGTTCCTCAGGGAACCATTTTGTGGTTACTGTCAACATAAACATGTATAGATTACTTTGCTTTCACCACATTCCAGCAATTCTCAGCTTTTCCCACGACCCCATTTCCACTTACACTTCCAAGATCATGATCCCCACTTTGGGAATAACATTTGCTCAAAGATATATTCTGCCAGCCAGTGCACTACCCAAACAAATGAGCTATGTGTTGAGCAAAACCACATGACCAGGAAGAAGGGATCTGAAATAACAGCCATAGCTCCAAACACTTTCCCTAAGGGGAAATGACCTGTGAATAATCCAATCTCCATTCTGTCAACAGCATATACATTATGCCATGAAGCTATGGGCTGATATCCCTTACGTGACTTCCCCAAATCTACTCTACTACTTCATGATGATGAACTCAAAACCAATTGTCTACAGCAGAAGGTACGTCAAACATTGGCAGTGAAAGTTAGCCGCCCGTGTCCTTCATCTTATATCCTCAGGTGAGATACTCAACAGGATTACTGATTTTAATTATATTTAGCCCATGAGGTAATATTATTTCCCTAATAAGTGTGGTTTATCCTGTCCATCATTACTTTGAGCACCCTAAGTGAAGCTGCTATACCATGAGCTTTTTTTATTTTTCACTGCAGTAAATCTTCTCTGTATTTACAAATTCTAGAAATTAACTTTTTGTTCATTATTTCAAAGCCACTGATGACAAGTTTTCAAAATTCCGGCTGAGCCATTCAAACCCAGAAGAGAATAGGGAGCAGAGTGACAGTCCTTTATTTTCCAGTATGACTCAAAAATTTGCTCTGAGAAGGCCCGAGTGCTCCGCCCCCCAGTTATGCTCGTTAAAACTGGAGTGGTTCCATTCATGCCAGCACAACAGAAATCAAAACCTGGCTTGAAGCCTTGGATCTTCATGTTTCAGCAGAAGAGGCCCTTGGAAGTTAGTGCTCTTAGCATGTGGTCTGGGATGAAGTAATTCTAGCCTCAAAGCACTAAAATACAAGAAAATGGCTGTTTTGAGCTGAAGTCAATGCTGAAGAGTAATAGAGTATTGGGTTGCTGGCGTTACAACCACAGCTCCATAGGCATAGTAACTGTGGCTGTTAGAGATAGTTGTCTGCATACATCTACCAGAATGCACCATTGATGCATGACCTGGAAACTTTCTGGACAGCAGAAATGTTACTGCATATGCATCATACTTCAGTCCTCACAGTCCCTTCATTGCGCCTCATACTTGGTGTTGACCCTAGTGTTAAGGAGACCCTCAGTCTGAAGCAGGAAGGAGGGAGGACAAGTGTTTCGATCCAAGCCAGCAAAACCAGCTACTACAGCAGTCAGCCTTCATTCCCTAAAAGGATTCATGCTTTGTCTAATTTTGAGATTGATGAGGTCTCAATGAAATAGCAGTTACTGGCCTGCTCTTCTGTACAGAATATGTGACCTGGTGGGTACATCTACAGAAATTTCAGCAGTAGCAGGCAAAAAAGACTGTTTCTAAGCAATAAAGCACCCAGTTGTTTGTAGCTGTCCTAGCCCAAATTGGAAGGGGTATATAAATCAGGAGCACTGAACCTCTCCCGTCTTCTTGCAGAAGGGATGCACAGTCCATCAGAGCAAGCATCTGGCAATACACCCAAGTTTTACAAGCAATCTTGTAAATCATTGTTTTCAGCAATTATTTGGTCCTGTGTGTAGCAGCAAAGGGTTTTTTTGCAATCAAAACAGCTCAATCTTCCCTCGCTAGAAATGGGAATGGAGGGAAACTACTGATGAAGAAAAATTTCTGTGGAAGTCATGAGCTATCGACACCAGTGGCCACAACAAAACATACATGAATAAACTGTTCTTTAGGCCAGACATCTGGAGGACCACATCTGGAGGCTCTTCAGTCACCTGAGACTTCTCCTTCTACCGCAGCTTGTTATCAGCGTGGGCAGAGAAAACCCTCTGACAATGTTGCTGAAGTCACTCTCTCCCTTGAATTTTAGCCCAGAAGTAGTTTTCAGGTAGGACAAGCTTTGTAAGTGTTCTCTTGCTGAGCCTGGAGAGCTCAGTGCAGTCTGGTACTGCTGCCGAATGACCAGATCTGAGCTGAACAAGACACTCCCTGGTATTAAAAGGGTGGCCTTGGTTTAAAAGGACACGAGTGTGCCAAGAATTAGCATCTCTTGCCTTGTCCAGAGAAGAAGTCTTCTCCATACCACACAGCGAAGATCTCTGGGGAAAGATTTCCAGCTCTCCAACTGAATTTCTGGACTTCTAAATAGGAGCCACTGTCAGAGTCCAGGTTACCAAGGGTCGCAGATGGCAACAGACCGAAGGCGGACGGACGATGGTGCCGGTGGTCGAATGGGCAGAGTGCTCAAGTGTGTGCCCCAGAGCCTTGCCTTCATCCTGCCTGATCTTGTAGGGAGCCCTGCAGATGAGAGGAATCAGACGGCACAGAGGCACGTCTGTTTTCCATGGGGAGGGAACCCGTGGGCTCGAGAGCCGGGAGCCCACCACGGCAGGGAGGGCACGGAGCACACTCAGCTTTCTGTCCCTGTCCTGGTCCCCCCTGAAGAGTCTCGAACTTAGGATTTTTAATCTTTTTCATCTCATTTTCCTGTTACATTGGCAGTGTTACCAAGACCGTTTCTGGTTCTGATGGTATGAAAATGAGAAGAATCAAATCTCCTTTCATACCTCGTTTCTAACGGTGCATACACTTCACAGAGATCCAAACCTGTATTAACTTTCCAGCTGTTTATATTTTAACTTTAGACTCAACTTCAAATTTCCTGCCTTTCCAGTATTTTGTAATAGACAAAATTTTTCCTTGTTTTAGTCTACCTGCTGCCTGCTTTTCTATCTTTGACGCTGTGTTACTCGCAGTGACCGGGAGAGGAAAAGGAGCTTTCCTAGTGCACACCAACATCTCACTAATGAGTGACGATGTGAGTTAAGTTTCAATGTATAAAACATCGGCTAAAATACCTTGTTATATATTCCATGTATAAAATAAAAATACAAAGGCTTCTGCAAATTTCTTGCAAGTGTTAAAAGGAAAAACTTAGAAAAAATAGCATAAATACTTTTTGATTACTAACAACAATGGTGTCTAGGGTTCTTCTTAGCCAGATGAACTAACATTGGAAAAATCTAGATAACGTCAATAGATTATATGTTTTAATTGAACACAATCAGCAAACACACTGAATGCAGGAAGTCATAGACCTTCGCACAAACTGGCACAGTGTAAACCACAAAAATTGAATATTTTTTCATGATATACATTTATCTATCTTATGTCTCTTTTCAACTGTCATTCCCCTAAACTTCCTGAGAAGTCAGTAAAATATCCTCTGAAGTCAACTGGAATCTTTTTTTCTTAAGTTTCTTCACAGTGTGCCTGTTTCCATAAACAAAAACAAAAAATTATTCATACACTTGAAAAGTTTTAAAAGGCACAGAAATATCAGATATTAGCATCTTTAAAATATATATAATTATTGAGCTCAGAAGCCTTTAAATAAAGCATTGGAACAGAGAGGCCATCTTCCTGTGGTATAGCTTTACAAATATTTTTATATGACCATCAGTGATTTTCAACAGAAGTACTGATTTGGGTGCTCAGGTGGACATGTTCCACCTTCAGAAATTGTACCTAAACTTAAAATCTGGCCTTTTTTAAGGTGTTGAAGTCAGGCAAATAAAAATGGAGGCCTCTACAGGCGCAGTCACTTCTGAAGCTCTTAGCCAAGAGCTTCTGCTTACATCCTATAGTACACAAAAGCTCTGTCACTAGCTGTGACCTTTGGACACAAGTTTCAGTACCCATCAACATCACATAGGGATGTTGTGTAAAGGGAGAAAACTAAGGATGACATAAGTAAGAAATATAGTTTAACAAAGTAGTTCTGCAGGAGAGTAACTCAGGTTTTCCTATTTCCTTGGCAGTAGCTGTAGGCTGTAACGTTAACTACTTGGACATCTGCATCCTTAGAACAATTTATTCCTTTAGTAACCAGCGTAAACAGTGGTGTGCTGCTAGGAACCAGAATATATCACTACTCAACAAAGGCAACTGAATGCAAGGAAAGAACTCAATCTACTCTTAAATTTCATAATCTTGATTTTAATGCCTGGGAGAGAATTAATTTTTTTTCTGTCTTTCTTTACGCGAAACTGAGAAGGCCATTTTTAAGGTCAGGAATTTCCTGAGCTTTGCCCACTGTGGGTGTTTTGAGGTCTATTATATGCATGCTTTCCCAGTGCTCCTGCTGGGACTATTTTTTATTGTTATTAACCTCGAGCACAGCACCTGATAAAGGTTAAATCTTGCTTGCAGGTCAGAGCACACTGGCAGCAGTGACACGGAACCCACACCCCAGAAGTCATTTCACTCTCAGAGGACATGGAGGAAGGAAGGGAAGGAAGGTGCAGAACAACCTGCATGAATCTGTTTCAGTTAGCAAGACTGCTTGCCAGCCATGCGTAACTGAAACAGGCAAAGCATGAGGAGTAGCTTTCTTCTGTAACCCTGAGGCACTTTCTGTTTAATTGCCATGGCAAGTGAATAAGGATCAATGGCCAACGGAAGAATTTTTTTTTTTTTTTGCCAGGTAAGAAAGAGAGGAGGCGACAGTAATTTAAATATCCAAACATCTAGGAGTTCTCCTACTTCATGCTGAGAAAGTAACTACTTATATCACAAATGGATTTGTGATGCTCTGTGTAGCTGTGTGGGTCATGTGCTCTGGTTCTGAAGTAGTATTCACATAAGAAATGTGAGGATGGTGTAGAGAAACTGTTATATTAGTTACCCTCATTTAATTCCTGGTCACTCGGCTTCTGAAAGACACCTCTGATTCATAAAGGAAATGCTGTGAACTGTTGGGATGCTAGAGAAAAACAATCAATCAGCTGTGGTACCATGATTTCTTGTTTGTACCAGCGGCACAGAGATGCCCCCAGATGCCAAGGGAGTGAGCGATTCTGGGTTGGAAAGGTTCAACAGGCCTGTTTTGCCAGGGAAATGTGTGGCCAGTTTTTCAGATCTGAGTATGCTAAGGAGTCTTGTAAACCTTTTGTCATTTTTCACTGGTCTGAAGGCAAACTAGTCTTTACTGGGCAACTGTGTCTTGCTCTGAGGATCAGTTAGGGCAGAAGAAACTCAAAGATTCCATGGCAGTAAAAAAAGGCAAAAAGCATTAATGGTTTTCTCATTTGTTGTGTTCATGTGTTTATTTCTATTTTACTCACCTGTGTCCTCTGGAGTACACTTTGTGCTACGCAGCATGAAGCATACCGTAGAAGGGGAACAATGGCATCAGCTGCGGCACGCTGGGACACACCATTTCTTTGACCTTCATGAGGCAGTGCCATGTTGGTAAATTGCCACTAAAAATAAAACAATGAGATCTGAAGACTTCCTGGAAGAGAGGCTTTCCCTCACCATGAGTATCGGGCTTCGTTATATTACTCACCTACTCCAGTTTAAAGAAAAAACATTGTTGCTGGAGAAGAGGATGAATAAAACTCAGTAATCAGTCTATTACTCGTCATATACTACTCATATAAAATAACAGGAAGAACAAGCCCAGAGGAGATCAGTGATGTGAACCAGCCAGTAAATCATTTGTCATAGGTACTGCGTGACTACAGACCCCATGCTGCCCATGTTTGCTTCAATCTGAAGCCACCGTAACTCCTTTGTGTTTAATGGGGTAATAGCAGTATTAAACTGTTCCCATCACTGATCCAAGTGCCAAGATGGCACACATAAAGACTCTTTAATGGTTCAGATCTCACTTTCTAAGCTTTGATACACTGAACTATGGAATAAAAGAAACATAAAAACAAACAGTAACAGGGGAAAATCTGTAACCATGAACTTCTCAAAGCAATTTTAAGGAAAACACATTAAAAAGCACCATTAGTTCACAGATCAGCTGTGCAATGGTTCTTACTCCCAATCTGCAAAAGTGGATATTTTCCTTGTGAGCAGTATTCATTTCCCATAGCCAATTTTTTTATAGTGCCACCTGTTCTGGACCAGCAACTGACATTTATAATCTTACTGAAAACAAGCCTGCCAATACACATGTGAGTTTACTACAAATTTGTTCCTGACAGGCTTTCAGATCCCTCAGGACAAAGTAACACTGAGTTCTCTGCAATGTTATTTAAAATTAGCAAAGACTATCTGAAAAGCCTTTATTTCTCAGTATTTAGCCACATACAGACGTGACCTCTTATGTACACTTCAGGTCAACTCTAGCAGTAGAAGATGGACATAATCATAATTCATTTCCAGTTTAAGAATCTTTTACCCAATTAAAATGGCTTAATAAGGTCTCATTTTGACAAGAATTAGGCCCAAGATTTTGTACACTCAGTTTTATAACGTACTCAGAGTATGTAAGTGTGAAAAAACACAAATGCCCTAAATTAATTTGATTTACAGGCTGTCCTTGAAATGATTTGAAGTTCCTTCCTCTTGTTACCAGTTTGACCACCGTACTCGTCCACTCCATTTTTTGAGTCATTACTGTGAGCTACACACAAACATCTGATCTCACTCATATCTCTAAGGGAAGGCAAATGAATATTTGCAAAGTCAGAGCTTTGCAAAGATGAGGATGCCAACATTGAATTGTACTCTATTCTACTATTTTAGCTCTTTTTTTTTTTTTCTTTTTCCCTACCATGTTTTGTCTGATAGTAGTACTAACTAGCAAACCATGCCGCCTTGGAAAATACTTTCCCATGTGAGTGTGAAGTAATGTAAATACAGTAAAAGAGTAAAACCCATGGTAAGAAAATCCAGAAGGAAACGGGCAGAACTCCCTTGTTCTTTCTGAAGGTGCACCTACTAACACTGCACATCCATAAAAGTTTGATTGGTATTCACATATTTTAGGGAAATTATGCAAAGTCTTAGTGGATTGAGCTTTTAGATTCTTCTCAGAATAATACACACGATCTTCATATTATCATACATCACAGTGTAGTGATACTCTGCTGAGACTTTTTAAAAGGACTTGCAAACCACAGAAAATCGAGACACGGTAGTAACACAAAATATGAGCTGCCAATGCAGGTTTCTCTGTGGGGTCCTCTGTTTTGCCAAAGAACTGTCATCGTGCACCAGTCCTGAATGGGGACATGTTACTGCTAATACCTCTGTGGTTCATGCTGCTGTATGTGCTCCAGAAATTATTTTTCCAGAACAGTTAGCTATCAATAAAAAATAAAGATGAGCTGAAGCAGGAAAAAGCTTTTCCTGCCTGCACCCACCTTCCTCCTCCACATTGTTCCTGTTTGCCTCGCTGCACAGTCACGAGGCTGGCGGGGACAGTGGCTACAGCAGGAGATAACCCTCTGAGAGACCTCCCTTCCCAGATCTGCCTCAGGTCTTCTGCGATCTCCAGGCAAATCCCTGAGGCCATTTCCATCTTGTCCTTGTGAGCACTGCATTGTCTCCTTTCCGCTCGGAAGAGAGCAGACAGATTGCAGTAGTTAATGGGCACGTGGGAGGGGGACAGACAGGGACATACAAATCTATCATTATCATTTATACCATCTTTGAAATATTTATTCTCACACCATTGGTCTGTCTTTTCCACTGTCCAGTGGACAAAACTGAGAAAGCCAGTAAGTGCCAAGCGGCCCGTAGCTTTCTAGCTAGAAGATAAGCTTCCCTCTCGTATGCCTATTTAAGTACTCTCATAGTGCTATTGAAACATATGCAAAGAGGTTTAAAAAAGGGGAAAAAATTAGGAATCCATTTATGCATGGCATCCTGGTAATGGAATCGATCAGAAGAGCATGTGGATCATCTGTACGAGTTCTGTAATGAGATTGTATTCTAAGAAAGAATTTGAACTGGCTATGGGCAAATGAGTAACAGAAAAAAACCCACAAACTGATTATTTTAAGATGTAAGATTTGCAGGATCACATACACATCCCACATACATTTTTTTTTGTTTAGTTTTGCCAGAGAATTTTTTTTCTGCAAAGTGACTTGCAATGACATCACTTAAAAATCTTTTACATTCACACATGCAATGTCACTGAAAGCATTTGGGGAGTAAACACTGCCATGTGGCTTACTTGACCAAGCAGGCTAAACTTCACAGTCTGGATTTCAACCATATAAATTCAGGCAAGTGAATTAGTTTTAAGCATTTTTTTTTTTCAATTTTGAAATATGTAGAACAACAACAGAAAAATTTATAAACATTCTTCCTTTTTTTATTTCCAGAATGAGAACAAAAAAGCACCTGGAAAATGTCCACTAAGTACCCCTGAAATAAAGATTACTTTGTGCTTTACATAACCTGGAAGCCACTGGTTCAGCGACACTACTGTTTAAGCAGGGTTTTTGAAGAACTGGATCGGAACGCTTGGAAAGCAATAACTTAAAAAGTAATGCAAGCTCTGGCAAGCTATGCCAACTATGGTAAAATGGGAGACTAAAACCTCATGCTGCAGGGCTTAAATTTTACCTACTAGGGAGGTTAGGAAGCAATTTTTCTCCTAATAACACTGTATAATTGAATAAGTAGACAGTAGGTCTGATCCAAAGCCCACTGTTGCTAATGAAGCACTTTGTATTAATTTTTCTGAGCTTTGGCTCAAGCCTGTCGTAGTCAGAAAGCTGTTAATCTTCCTTTCATATCTATGTAAATTTGCGGTTGCTGGAAGCAACAACACAGACTAGGTGTTTCATCAGCAATCAGACTAGAAAAGAAAAATGCAAACTATTCTTGCAAACTCAACCCATGTGAAGTTCCCAGCAACTGCAGATGTTCAAAGTATGAGCACACATCTGTGATCTCTGGCTGCCGAATACAGTGTCGGCTCTGCTGGGTTACTTAGAGATGCTTTCCTTTCCATAAAGCTTGGCTTCCTGAGCTTGAATCCACCTGGAGAAGAGAGCTCACATGTCCTTTAAGCTTTTGCTAAGCTTCTTTAATTGAGAGGATGGGCTTGAGGAAAATGGTGAGCTCTCTTATCAGAGGTGCCAAAACTAGCTGTTGTTCATCATGCAGATTTTCTCAAGCCAGTCCTCCTTTCCACCTGCAAATTGTGAGAGGGCATGGGTTCCTCTAGTGAATGCAGAGGAGATGACAGAAGAAACCAAAGCTTCAATATTAGTACTGCCTGGCATGACATACATGCACCTGCAGCTGCTCCCTCTGCCACCTCTACTTTTCACTGCCTATGGCTGCCACTGGCCTGAAATATGGATATCAACTGGAGAGATAAACACATTTGATCTATGAAATATAAGGCTAGAGATGAGGTTTGTGGGGTTTTTTGTCTTTTGTCTCAGCACAGAATGCCCAATAACTAATAAATATTTCCTATCAGCTGGGAACCTCTCAGTGGGAACAATTACCATAAACTGCTCTAAAATAAGTATTGCAAAATCTTCCCTCAGCTTTCTACACTGTTCCAGCAAAGTTAAATGCCAGGGCAAGAAGAGAACAGGAAAGCTAATGCAACCCAGTATTCACCAGCAGGTTGAAAAAGAGTGCAGGGAGGAAAGGAGGCAGCAAAGAACAGTACAATTTGTAAAGGCACCCAACCTCCACTTTAAAATATGGCCAGGTATTGCTGTGTCTAGCCAAGTTAGCTGACTTGGACCTGGCAAGGCTAGATATGACTTGCAGTGTTCCTACAGTTAATGGGAAAAGATTCACTTCAATTAGGGTGCAGGCCCCGGTGATTAACTCTGCCCACGGCTGGTAGGAGAAGCCCAAGGAGAGAGCAAGTGCTAACCCTGCCAGCCCCAGCGGGTGCTGCGCTGGGGTGTCACTGATCCCTGCCATGTGCCAGCATAGTGAGTGCTCTGCGATCCCAAATGTTGGTGGTTGAGATCAAAAGGAGCTGAGTGCACAAAAAACATTTTGCTAATCCTCTCTCCTAGCCTTTAAGCCCATTCCAGATTACATGGGTAACATGGGGGCACAACTGGACACCTCGATCTCTTCCATGGCGCAGTAGCACCAGTCTGTCTCGGCTTGGTTTTTCTTGAGAGGTATAGGTGTAGAGTTACACCTTGCTCTTTGGCCTCTTCTTCTTTGAACACACTCCTCCACCTCATCTCTCTATGCAGAATCCCTTCTGAACAGACCACGCACTCTTCTCAGCTGGGGGGCATTGCTCTGGAGTCACTGTGTGCACAATCCCAGGGTGAGACATTAAAATGTCCAACTGTAATCTATATGCAGGTTGCTTTCAAGAGGTCAGATTTCAAAGACAAAAGTGCAGAAAAGGGGTGAGCATCTATTTCTTACATCAGTGTGATCAAACCGTGGAATGTCTTTCCCAGACTAAAAAAAATTACTTTCATTTTATATTTTCAGACTGGCACAAGTCAAACCTTGATGCTGAATTAATTAATGACACTTGTGAGAATGAGTCCTCCTTCAGCTTTTTAATTATACTTTGTCATGTACCTTCACAAGATCTTACAAGGGAAGGCAAACAGCTCGGTTGTGCTATTACTTTATATCTAGGAAATGCAGAGTAAACTGAAAGTGAGTGACTCCAAAGCAGAAGTCCTAAGAAAATATTTCAGTGTATGCAGCTGGGTCCTGTGTATCCACATCGGTCATTACTGCTCTTTGGGGCAAGAAAGTGTCTCTCTCTCACCAGTCTTTCAATTATGTTGAAACGTAAATTAGGTGCCAAATGCTCCTTTAAAGTTTTCTGTTAATGCATAGTCTGCGTCACACATGACGATTTTTTACGTCAAGTGTACTTGGTGCTTAGGAATAATTTAAGAAGTTCATTTCAGGGAGAGCAACAAGACAGATTTATGTGGGTAAAAAGGAATGTTAAGAATGTTCTTTTTTTGTATCAATATTTACTGAAATGTCTTATTAATGTCAAAAATAAAAAAAGGAAAGCAGAGATTGAGTAAGCATTTTCTAGCCATTGCTATCCACTAGAAAGTTTTCCTGCCAATTGTAGAAAACTCTGCAAATGGTCTGGCATGGTTTTGATTATTTATACACAGACATAAGTATTTGGAGATAAGCGGTCTCCCATAGGCAATGTAATGGATTTTGTTTATGTTTGCATCTTGCAGGACTCTAATGTTTTCCCTAATGTCTTTGTTCCTCTCTGAGGAGGAGATTAACAAAAGCACTGGTGTTTAAAAGTGGCACATGACAGAGCTGCAACAAGATCAGCCCCAACAGTAGTGCGGGCTGTGAGGGTATGGCTCCGTTGTTGCTCATCTGGTTCATGTGATGCCTGCAAGCTCCAGAGAACAAATTAACCGATGCAAAAAAATTGTTTCAGTCTGCAGCCACAGAACGAGCCAAAGCCTACGAGAAGGCAACTGAGAAGCAAACGGTCAGCAGAGATTCCTGCTCGATGGGTCAGACACACAGCCAACCTGCAGCTGAGACTATCACCCAGCCTCACCTGAAAGGTGCCAGAGCAGCTGGCCACCCTCTTGTTTGAGATCAACTCTGGGCAGTCAAGGTTCCTGAGGAAGCAGGGAGAAGGGGTTATCTGCATTTTTCTCGCACTTTTCTCTGTAGGTCACCATTGCAAACTCCCAAGTTGTTTTCTCCATTGCTTTCTCAGACAATTTGACAGCATTAGCAAGCACAGAATTAGTTCTTTGGTTGTTTTTCCTTCTAAAGCAAAGATCTGTCATGATCTCATCTTTGATGGATAACAAAGCCAAACTGCCAGCCTATTTTACCCTTCCAGAAATGTCCAAGTGCAGTAGGTACTGTACATTGACTGGAAATTGAGTCTGCAGCATACAAATGAGTCCTCCGTGATGTCCTTCAGGGTGATTTTGAGCTTCTTGCCTTCAAACTGGACCCTCCACGCTTTCACCTGCACCAGCTGGGCACTCAAACCCAACTCAGCTGCTCACTTGAACCTGTGATTCCCTTGAAGGGCCAGAGCGGTCCCGTTTGTGTCACTTCTCCCAGATGTGTCTGAGGCACCAATCTGGGTAACCCTTGAGCACATGCAGCGAAAGGGAAGAAAGGGGCTTCCTCCACACCAGTGTTTTCAAAAGCACACCATATCTGGCCACACTAGCTTGAATTTCACTACATAAAGCAACAGCCATTATACCTCCATTTGACTTGTTCTGTTCGACCTTGTCAGGTATTTCAACTGCCACAAAGGATAGACCTGTCAAGAAAATGTCTGGAAAAATAACACGGAAAGGGACTTTGTTATTTATTTCAGGGTAGGAGCCTTCCCAGAAGATACCAGACCAAATTTCTTTTTAGTTGCGTCAGCGTAACTTCGGGGTGTCCTGGCACGCACCTGCAGCACGTAGGCGGGAAGCGCCAGAGTCTGTGGCAGTCTGCAGAGACAGACATCCAGAAGTCTACAGCGCTTGCGCAGCTTCTTCTGCAGACAGCGTCCCTGACCCAGCCACACATTTTCTTTCTGTCCTGAGGCGGGCGACACATTCAAAGTCTCAGGTCAACAGCAACGAGGATGTTGACCTTCCTGGGAGAAGGGTTGTAAGGAGTTTCGGAAAGACGAGGCAGCTACAAAGATGATAAAGGGCTGCCTCCTGTTTTCCATCAGGCATCGCCAACATCACACCCCTCCTCTGCTGGAGGGAGGGAATCCAGTCCTTCACCTTGCTGTAAGTAATTTCTGTAATCCGAGGAGCATAAAAGACTCAATACAGAAGATCTGAGATTAGACCAGTGTGTTTTGGGCTACCTTAAGCAATGTGGTAGGACAAGGACTCATGCAGACTCAGGTGCAAGTATCCAGTTTTTTTGCCTCTGCAAGGAGGCAGAATGCTCCATCCCTACTGCTGAGGTGATGGGGCTGGTAGCTGAAACACAGGCCTGTGACACTTATAAATTAAAAGTGCACTAGTCAGGATATAGTTAATATTAGCTAACCTTGAATCTGAATATAAGTAAAGTAAAACAGTGTAACCAACACAGTGTATGAGCACTTCATAACATTGTGATGGCACATAAATATGTGAGCAGTCTGCCCACCAAAGGGGCAAACAATGAGTGTAGCTGCATGTAGGAGACACAAAAAAGTTGCTGAAGTACAAGATAAGCACAAGAGACTGCAAATAAGCAGGACATCCTGCCAAATGCACAAGAAGAATGACTGGCATGATGAAAAAATACGTAGTATCAGGAGCAGAGGAGACCACCCCTTTTGGGAGGGAGGCAAAAGAGCACGAAAAACTTCAAGCTCAAAGAGGAAAGACACAGAAGAAAGAAGACAGCCCACTTTGATGTTCATCAGAGAGACCTCAAGCTTGATCACCTGGACCTCCATGACTAAGAAACGCCAAGGATTGCAGCTGCCTGCGCTTGCTGTACAGTGTCATCTCCATGGTACTGTATATTTACAACCGATTCAAAATATGGGTGTTAAAGTCTGAGCTTTTTGTATGTGTAGCAATGATGATTAATGATGCGTAAGAGTGAACCTTTAGCAAAAACAGTGTTGTTAATGAATGAATTTGGTAAGTTTTGTTTTATAGTTTAAAACCGGCTTGATTCGTCAGTCTTTTAAGCACTCCCATCACAGTGATCTCTAATACCTTAGCTGATACAGAGAGAGAGAGAGAGATGCATATATATATAGTTGCAAAGAAGATGAGAGATCTGGGAGATAAAGGGAACAGAAGTGATATGAGAAACAAAAAGAAGAGCTGATAAGCAAGAATTTTCCAACTTATATTTTACTTTCCATGTTCATATAATAGAGCAGCACCATTATAGAGAAAAGGGTTAAAAGTGACAATAATCCTCCTTTCATGCCAGAATGTAAACCTTCACTTCCTTTGGAAAGAAATTATGAGTATGAGCAATACCATACAATTGCTCTAAGCAACTGTCTGTACAATGACCTGCTCATTAGATAAGAGGGCCTGCCATTCAAAGAGCAGCCTGATGAAACGTGGTCAGAGTAAAGATTACTTCTTAATACTTCATTTGAAGTACATTATCCATTTATCTGGTTTGGTTTAGTTTGTTTTGGTTTGATTTTGTTTGCTTTTTACTAGTGCGTACAGATTTTATTGCTTGGCTCTTTTCTTGCGTACGCAGTTTCATCAGAGGAACGCATCATCTCTAAGCACAAAGGAAAGAATAACTAAAGAACTATTTAATTAGTAAACTTAAAGTAACCACAGTTTACAGCTTAGCTTAACATATATGTGGCAGCTCAAATGGAAAGATCCCTGTAAAATTTAAGGAGGAGGAAATGTGGAGGGGTATACAGAAATACAATTGTTTGAGGGAAATTACTGTAGAAGGCTATACTATTTAACATAGAGCCTCTGCTTTGGGCAGAATTTTCCTCAGGCAGTTTGCAGGATTTTGTGCTACTGATATAATTAAATCTCTTCTAAATACTGTCAGAGGAGTTGAAAGCTTCATAAAGTTTCAGTTGCTTTTTCTGCTAAATTGTATGGTATTCTTCCTAACGGGAAGATTATTCTAAGTTGCTCTTCTTTGTTTTTGAACTGATTCTGGATGTTTAATAAGTGCTACTCACCTTTCTCAGTTAACTAAGAACCACTGATATTATAACTATATTTGCTTAGAAAATTTTATCAAATTTTTGAACAGCCTCTTACCTAATTGCATTGTATAGGTAGCTAAGGAGGTTTGTTCGTTCATATCAAGCTCAAGCATTCTTATTTATGATTAATTTAAAAGTAAGACTTCCCTGAAATGCAGGTGAGAAACAATGTTCCTGTGCTGTCTTTATACCATACATATTTGAGTGCCATTCATGCAGAAGTGTACTTGGTAAAATGAGGAGTAAAGGAGAGGGCAGCACTGCCACTTAGATGGGAGCCTTGGGCAGCCAGGTAGGCCAGAACATTAAAGGTCAGCGACACTTAAAAACCTACGGCTTTCCCTCAATTTCTTCTCCTGTATGAGCAGTGATACAGCTGATAGTGGGTACTTGTGCCCACCCACCAGCCTTCTTCATGCCACAAGGCTCTGTCTCGCCAACGACATCAAACAACTGGCCAGGGGCTCACAACCAACTTAAGCAACAAGCAACATTGTGCTCCCAGTCAGCAACAAGTGCTTCATAGCTATCACAAGCTAGTCAGCGTTTCATCCATTGAAAAGGTTAAAGGACTGCGAAAGAAACCCTGTGTGTAGCCAGTCACTTGCACTGTATGTGACTTCCGTCCCTGACACAAGACTAACTAAACTCAGCTCTCAAAAGAGCTAGAAGCCGTGACTTTGCAACCAGGGAGATCAAGCAGGGACCAACCATACCATAAAGGTCTACTCTTTCAAACATACTAAACATACCTCACCCTGAGTAACACTAAAATGACGTCTCCAATGAAATGAACTACTTTACGATTTGGACTAAAGGTTTTATTTACGCTTTTCAGGAAGTCAAGGGACCACAGCGTTAGTCAGAAAAGAACTAATGACCGTTTCTTATTAAACACAGAGAGCTTTAAAGTACAGCAAGTGGAAAAAACAAGTTTACTGCTGTTCCTCTAAAAAAGAGACATACTTACAAGGAGAAAATAGGAGTCAGTGGTATGCAATAAAAGCAACTTAAAGACAACAACAAATACCATAGTTACTGCATGGTCAGTAATTGTTTTCATTCCCATGCCTATGTTCTGTTATGTCCCAAAGTATAGTTCACTAATAAACTCAGATGAAACTTACAAAATCAATTTATGGGTGCATTACAGGGATGACCTTTATGCCCTCTTAAAAACAGAGTTTATAGACATGTTTAAAAACACTATCCATATCAAGATATTGCATCACAGACTGATGTACTAAGGATTTTGTTCTCAGAGGTCAAACTTAGGTATTTTTTCTTTTGAGTTGCTACCATTTAGCCAGAATTAGTGGGCATGACAATTATTCAAAATCAAGGTACTTTTTTACTCTTTTCCTGGTCCTGCATGGCACAGCATCCTGATCACTCTCTGCAGACACCCTGAACGGCTCTTCGCTTCAAGGTGACAACCTCACTCGTTATAGGAGACTTGAATCTCTCAATAGTGCGTGTAGCTTTTCAAAAGCCAGCCCGATTTTATTGATGAAGTTCGTAGGCTTGGCAAGCCTAGGATCTGTTCAGCAATAGTCCTTTTCCAGTTCATTGCAACATTAGATACCTCAGCTTGGTTTTCAGACCTATGATGTCTCATTGACAGGAGAGTTCATGAGCCAGTCTAAGAGTGTGTCCGTGTGACCCTGTATGTTAGCTGTTCTCAGTCTCTGCAACTGGCTTTCAACATCTTTCCCTTTCTGGTTTTCCACCAGGTATGTGGGATATTTGGATGCTTTCAGGTTTCTTCCAGGGACATCATTGTTCATTGTGAATCAATAACATCTAGGCCATCAACAGCAGCACCTCCAGATTGAAATTAGGACCCTCGGTGGATTCAGCATTTATTTTAATTTTTCTATCTTCCCCAAATACGTGAGTACCGTTGTTATTAGTAGAACATGGAATCATTATTAAGAATTTCTGTATAAGAAGAGGTTATTACCTGCTTTTGGGGAATCTTTCTGGTTATCATTCATGAAATCAATCTAGTGAAATTGATCCTGGTTGTGTCTTACTTACCAAAACTGAGCTGCAAAAAAAAATTGTTGCAAACTGGAAACTTAATGAGCTTACTCATTACACTAGGCAATTCTGTACTGAGATTTAGAGACAAAACTTCCTTATTCACTGGAAAACCATTAGCCTTTACCTCCAGGAAAATTCAACTGATTAAATGAATAAGCAGCCTAAGATCCCCTTGTAAATAGTGATGACTTAATACAGTGAACAGTGTGTAGGCCACAATTCATCTCACCCTGTAGTAAATGTCTAAAATAGGTCGGAGAAATCCTAAAATTGCCTGGTTCTCTCCTTTGACAGTAAAATGAGTCTAGGATTACCAGTTAGAATGCTGACATCTACCTTGTAAACAACCAAGGTCAAATGAGATGAATCTTGCCCTTCCTGGGATCAGGAAAACTCAATCATTTCCATGAGTTCTGTGCACAGATTTCAAGTTTTTTGGATTAGAATCAGATTCTGATTTCTAAAGTTACATTTAGACTTTACTAATTCTACCACTCACAACTCATATTCACAGTAAATCTTTGTGCCTTTTTTTTCTTACAGTGTGGACTATTAGAGCTTAAATATCTCTGATACTAGCTCTAACAAAATTCTTAAATGCATAACATGCATTTTTGTCTCTTACAAGTGTTTGATGAATACAGAACTGTCATTTCATTCCTTGCAATCCCATTCACAACCATGCATGTGACACACACCTGGGGAATTTTGGCAATCTTAGTTTCTCTACTCACTCGATAGAGTTCCCAGTTAAAATTTAGCTTTGCAAAATCCATGCTGTCCACCCCATTTTTTCAAAGTTACTTTTCATAAATTAAAAAGAATGAAAAGAAGAAAGGAAAACACCTGGATGAACAACCCAATGGGCAGGAAGCAGAAAGGAGAAAATTTAACCACGTTTTCCAGGAAGCCTACTGAGCCAGGAAGAATATTGACATGGTGTTTTCTGTTATGACTAAGCAGTGGATGGGAGAATAATGACTCAGAGGCATTTGAACATTAATATTATCACTCAGCTTTCCGATGGGAACAAGCCAACTGGTTGCCTAACTTCCACTCTAATTGAACAGGAGTTGGCAGTCAGTGTTTCTTATATTTCTTTTAAAATCCTAGCCCATGGTCACAGAATTAGGAGTAAATAGTGACTTATGGATGTATTGCCCAAATTACTTGTAAGCAGAACTTCTCAGAGGAGTAAATAACAGAGTTTTATTCAAAATCGTTGAGGTGTTATGGCCTTCTTGAGACGGCTTATGCCTCCCCAAGAAAACTGACTCAAAGATTGTTCCCAGTATTTACTGCATTTTGATACTTTTTTGTTTAGTGCAATAATTCTTCATGTCAGAGGAAAGGCTAGATCACTGTTGTTGATATAGTTTAGATATAAACTATGGAAAGTGCCAGTAACACTTTCATCCCAGGGTGTGATGAAATACCAGGTATCACGTGTGCTCACAGCAACTGTCGGAGTATGAAAGTTATCAGTCATCCACTTTTCATTATTAAAAACTAAATTTTTGCATCATATGCCTGCTTACAAAGACAACTCTGAAAATATTCCATAACAGATACCAGGCACTTGGCAAGCAACAAGACCGCACAAGCAGGTTGCACGCAAACACGGGTGCGTGCAAAGCACGGCACAACGATGCCCTATCAGCCAAAGTATGCTAACAATGAGACTTGTATTTGTTCCTTACACTTAATGCATAAAACGTGCTACTCTTGTTTCAGTGACAGCACGGAAACAATATATAAGATTTTTTTTTTTTTTCCACTGGGAAAGGAGTTAGATTTATTGGAGTGAACATTATTTATTTGTTTGTTTGTTTGTTTGTTTCTCTACCTATTAAAGAGCTGCTAAGGAGCCTCCATACGAGCAGCAGTCTGAATTCTCAGTACAAAGGAGCAGCTCTCTCCTCAACTCCCTGTCAAACCAGCACGTCCATTTCAGCTCCACCATGTGGGTACAGGCTCTTGCAATTGTACAGCATTAGAACCAGGTGTAAAATGTTTTCTCTACGTGCTTTGGGGTCCAGTGGCATTATATTTTAGAGTCAAAAGAGTGGGATTCCCTCTGCTCAGAACTGAAGCCTGCAAATGATTACAGCTTTGTCACTGTCAAGATTTGGACTGAGTCAGAGGCACATGCTTAGGCAAATCCGAGCAATTTAGTGTTAGCACTCTTACAATGTTGATTGTACTCCTACTACAACAGAAAACCACATATTTTTACCATATGTAATAAAATGCCTATATACAGATCACTTTGCAGAAAGGACAAAATACTGGCATCACACTAGCATATACTTAGTGAGTGACAGCAAAGAGAAATTTCGGTACACACCACGCCGAGAAACAGCCTCAATATGCTTGTAAGTCCCAGAAAGATGGCGTTTCTCCTACTCCAAGCTAAGAGGATAGATTTAAATACAAATAGCAACACAAGAAGGAAGCCATTAGACATTTCTTTCTCCTAAGCTGACATTAATCCTCCATCAGCCCTAAGAACAAACTTTCTCTGAGGATGCTCCAGAACCTTCTTCTCTCTTCTATTTCTGGTTCCCAGTAGCAGAGCGCATGGACAGGTCACCTTTTTGGTGGTTTAACCCGGCAGGCAGCCAAACACCACACAACTGTTCGCTTACTCTCCCCCACAGTGGGATGGGGGAGAGAATCGAAAAGAAAGTAAAATTCATGGATTGAGATAAAGTTAATAAAACAGAAAAGGAAGGGGAAAATAATAATAATAACAATAATAATAATAATGATAATAAGAGAATATGCAAACTAAGTGATGCACAATGCAATTGCTCACCACCCACCGACTGATGCCCAGCCAGTCCCTGAGCAGTGATTGCTGCCCCCAACCAACTCCTGCAGTTTATATACTGAGCATGATGTCATATGGTATCGATTACCCCATTTGGGTCAGCTGTCCTGGCTATGCTGCCTCCCAGCTTCTTGTGCACCTGGCAGAGCATGGGAAGATGAAAAGTCCTTGACTAGCGTAAACACTACTTAGCAACAACTAAAACATCAGTGTGTTATCAACATTCTTCTTGTACTAAATCCAAAACACAGCACTATACCAGCTACTAGGAAGAAAATTAACTCTATCCCAGCCGAAACCAGGACAGCTGGATGAACGGAGGGGCACTGGAGGGCCATCAAACCAGAAAAATCTTCTTGTTAGAAGCTAGCTCAAAAAGTGCTTGTGGTTCCAGCTCCCAGCAGCAGACTACAAGCAGTATGCGTACTCTCTGATCCCTAGTGCCTTAACACCAGTGATCTTCTCACTCATACAGGTATTGTTAGGGAGTGCCCGTGTGAGTCAGAGCAGTAGTGATCTCCACATTTTACAGATAAGAAATGACAAACAAAGAATATGTTTGCATTGCATAAAGCAGTCCAGAATAGATATACTCAGGGGGATAATTTAGATTCAGAGTAATTAATCTATAGTGCTTCTGGTGTGGCATAGTGTGATGATGAATTACACAGAAAATCATTTGCGCAAAATCATATCTGAAATACATGACAGATTGAGGAACTCACTGCGATCAGAGAGAGATTTGCCATTTATTGCAAAAGGGAAAAGCTTTTACATCGAAAGTCTTTGTTTCATGCATAAAAAAACAAAAACAGCCCTGTCAGGACCACGCCAAACTACTAGAAGAAGAGAGGGTGACTGACAGCTTCAGAAAACATCAGGATGCAACAAAATGGAGATGGTTGTGCTGAATGAATGGGCAGCTCCTTTATCCACAATAGTGTTCACCTTGGTTAAAACATCACCCAATCTAAGATGCTATGGAAAGTTTTGGAAATGTGAGATATGATGAACAATTTCTTACACATAAAGGTAATTTTTCCTACAGTTAGGAAAAATAAATACCAAATGTTTAGCAAAATTGGCCAAAATTTTTATTAAAAAAAGAAATATATTAAAGTTATATTCAAAATGAACCGTATCTTTAAAGTCCCTCTACAACTTGTTTGCAAAAAGGTATGAAGAAAATCTTTCAAAAATTCCAACTCACTGGTGAAGCAGAAAAAATACCGTCTAACACATGTTTCACAAACATATTTAAGCTAACAAGCTAATCTGTTTTCACTTTGCTTTGTGGAGAAATTGTTAATTCCTAGGTCCACATTATCAGTACAGCATATGACACACTTCCATATATCGATGTCGGAGACATAAAAAGCCTGGTAAATTATTTTTTTAATTAGATAACAAAAATGAAGCAACATGTAAAAATGGCAAGTATAAAGGACAGAAGGTTTAAAAATAAAC
>NW_009223903.1:0-6574 GCF_000690835.1 Fulmarus glacialis | reverse complement strand
TCAGCAGGACAATGATGGAAACCTCCAGTTGTCTGTTGTAGTAAGTGAAATGCCATCATGCCTCACCCTGAGGAAACTTAATAAAAGAGAGATTCATAGAATCATAGAATCATTAAGGTTGGAAAAGACCTATAAGATCATCAAGTCCAACCATGATACGAAATCTGTGGTGTACCTACACTACAGAATTACCAGCTAGATCTTCCTTCTACTCCTTTCTTTGAAGAGAATCCCTCACCTACTGAAAGTAAGTTACCTACAGAAAAATAATCATCATGTTGAAATAAAAAACACTAAGAAAAATAAAACACTAAGCAATGAAGGCATAGGAAATACTGCAGCGTGTAGTACTGACAGCCAGAAGCAGCTGAGCAACTCCTCCATTTACACCACTGCTGAATGTGACTCAAGTTGAAAATGTGCTATTTAGATTTGATGATCTGTTCATGTGTCTGCAAGTAGTTAGTGAGAAAAATATTTTCTAATTGATGGAACATTGTGTATTCATGCTCATCCTAACTGTGTTTTGGTTTTGTGGGTTTTTATTTATTTATTTATTTTCCTTAGACAATGCAATGGAAGAATAGGATGCAAGTCAGTATAAAAAATGTAAAAAGATCCAGGCAATAGAAAGCATTCCATTTTCCCTTCTCATTAAAGCCACTGGGAGGACGTGCAATTCTTCTGCTCTGTGATCCCACAGTGTTCCAGCACACAAGCTCACAGTTCCTTAAAAGCTCCGTGAAGCATACAGGTATTCACTGAATTTTACTACTTTACCATTTTTATTTCCGTGTGATCTTATTAGCTGCTAATTTTGTTTCTGTTTTGGGCATGTATCCACTATTTAAAAATCCAAAGCTCTGGCAATCTGTGTACTTGTTGATTCACTGGCAGCTCTGACAAAAATAGAAAGAAAATTGTTTTCAGTTGGACCAAAATCAGAACTTCCAAAATTTCTAAGGAAAGGACTTTTTTAATACTTTTGGATTGAACAAAATGTTTCATTTTCATCCTGACAATTTTAAAATTGACTTTTTGTTTATATCAAATTAAAAGATACTTTGTAATAAACAATTGCTTCAAAACAAAAATTAAGTTCATAAAATAAAACATTCTGTTTTTTTCTCAAAAAAACAGCCTGGTTGACCAGCCCTGCATGGCGCTTTTGCAGCAGCTCGCCCAGCCCTGTGCCACCTGGATGCGGTAAGCACGTGGTCCCCCCCTCAGGAGCGTGACCAGCTGCAGTACCAGTTGTGGAGCAGACAGGCAGTTCGGTGAAGAAGTCCACTGTCAACAGGGGCATCAGAGAAGAACTAGAAGAGTCCTGACACCAGGCTTATTGCCTGTCCCATCTGTGCCCAGGGGGAGCACCAGGGGCTTTTCAGGGTACAGCTTCCCAGGCTGGCGGGGATAGCCGTACACAGTTTGCTGCCTGTTCCAACAGCCCAACAACTGGAAGAGCAACCACACTGCAGCAGCATTGGCCTGGTGGTCTAGCCGGGGACACTTCACTAATGTAGGACAGTAACACAGGGCTGTAATGCTGGTGCCCTTCAGATACTTGATTCTCTTAAGTTAGCGCTCACAACCCACCTACAGACAGACATCACCGTCACCAAGATTAAAAACTACTGTGGACAAAACCGCATAACCGTTGTTCCTTTGTGTTACGCAGCCTCGCTTAGACAACTCTAACTTTCAACTTTTGGCTGGGCACTTCCCTCCTGCATGGTGCTGGGATGTGTATTCAGATGATTACTTGTAAAAGAAAACAGAAGACCGACGGCAGGAAGGAAGAATCTTCTCTGTTTCTCCTGTATCAGAAGTGACCTGTTCAGGGCACAGCTCCTTTGTACTGGCTTCTAAGCTGACCGGCAGTAAATTGAAAAATTGCTAATGAGTCAAGCACGTTTTGCCTGTGTTGCAACGTCTCAGGCCACTATGTACTCCGTTTCTGGGCAGAACAGTCGTTTCTCTGATGTCGAGTTTGCCTCCACTGCTTGTGACTAGATGGGGCACCTAAAGCTCTCTGGGAAACGCAGGGACTCCTTTGACGAGGAGCTGCTGGGGAGGGTTACATGCTGAAGAAGGCTCTGATCTGCCACATTCTTTGCCCTGGCAGCCAGCATCTGGGTACTTGGCCTTGCATAACCTCTACATTTATTCGCCAGAGTCCATATACACTCTTCCACCTCCCCCCCACCCCCCAAATATACACAGGAACACACAGGAGCTCTGCTTCTGGGCCATGCTGAGGGTATATCATGCCCAGAGGACCTAAAAAAATATGTGGGAAAATGGGCTTCAGATCTTTCCCAGCAGATTTAGCCTCTAGGGAGGCTGAGAACCACTCTGCAGGAAGACCCGTTTTTGTCATCCTGAAGCTGGGAAGTGGCCTAGATAATAGCACACTCTCCACCCACTTACTCAGGGGACTGAACTAGTGAGACCTTCACAGTAGCGTGCAATTCATTGAACTAATCAAAGTCCTAGCAAAAAAAACCAGATTTGCGTAGCAGCTCCTGAAGGTCGGCTCGGAAGGCCTAACTTTAGAGTTGAAATCCCTAAACATCTTCATTTTGTACTCTCACTGATCTGCCGATGCTGGTTTGGACCACATGCAGAAATCCTACCACGTGGTGCTTGTTGGGTTGCTGACCCTAAAATCATATGTGTTAACAAACCCCTTCCAGACATTGACTCACACACTTCCCCTCCAGCATACAGGCACTCCTCTCTGCACACCCAGCATGAGGCTGAAGTAGCTTCCACAAGATATACAAGTATCCACAAGAGATATGCAAGTAGCTTCCACAAGAGATATGCAAGTAGCTTCCACAAGTATGCTTTGCAGCCCAACAAACACCTGTGTGTGTATACATTCATACATATGTGTATGTATATATACATCTACCTATGAATATAGGTAGGCAGGCAGATGGCTAGATTTAGCAGAATGCAGGGGAATAGAATCCAGGAGTAAACAAAGCATAGACATACCATCTCTTTTGCATCTGAAGTAGTATTTTCAAAGGTATCCAGTACCCACCAAATTTTGACCCTACTAAAGCCAACTCAAGAACTTTCGACAAAATGTCCAACTACATGTCTGAGAAAATCCATGTACCTCATTCATCTTGCCTTCTCTGCAGTTTCTGAGCACCCTAAGTTTAGCCCATTCTCCTGTTGATCTTCACTGCCTTTTAAGCATAGTTTTATTGCTCCTTTAACAGTGCCATACTACTATTTTCTTTTATTTCCGTAGGTAAAAAGCCATGTGGTCGTCTTGTATATTTTTATAACAAGGAATGCTCTTTGTTCAAAACCTTTTAGACTTCTGAGTCGGCACATTTTAAGCAAATGCTGAATCTGCTAGCATCTCATGTCTTTACTCAGCAAAACAAATGAGCATTTGCGTGCATGGTCAGCAAAATTCTTAAACATTTATGTAAAACTACATTAGGCTGCAGGCTAATGACTAATTCCCTACAAGATTCTGCAGTTTCTGCATATCGAGAGCCCACTCAAAACTCTGAAAATGAATTCTGTGGACTTGCTTTTTCATGAACTTCTATACTGCAGAGCACAATAAATTTGATTTAATGTTGCCATTACCGAGATTAGAAGCAATTATACTGAATTTTGCCATAGCACGATTGTACACAGTTTTGTGGCACCACCTACTGAAATATTATAATTATGTAAAATAGTTTAAGAATTAGTTTGAAATTATCTTGCTGCTTCATGTGTTCAATTTGAAAATGTAAACTGCGGCAAATTTTATAAATAAGGTTTGAAATTTCATTTGGAACTTAAACAGTTTGTTCTGTCCAGTGTTTATAAAAGCATTGTTTGACTTAAGGATTAACTCTTCAGATGACTGGAAAAAAAAAAAAATCCTGCTTTGGCTTTTTATATGCTAACATTCACGAGCAACATTTTTCTGCAGAAGGCAGAGATTATAAATCACCCTTAAAACACTGGCAAATGCACCCCTAGTTTACTGTATTTTTTTAAAGGAATCTTTATTTTCTTGCAGAAATACATAGTGAACATTAAATATTATTTTTAAACTTCAGTTGTGTTGGTAAGAATATGTTCTTTTTTAACCAGTTAACGATCCTGAGGGAAATCCTCCAATAACACATTGAGTTGATGTGTAGATTCAGTAGATTTAAGCAAAAACATCAGAATAAATAATTTCATTACACATTTTTTTCTTCTCTTTTTGAAAACAGACCACGAACTGACCTGAAATAACTTGTATTCAAATTATAGCCTGGTTAACAGGGAGCTCTTGAAATGGACTACAGTCAAAATTTGCACTAAACTGTTTATAAGAAAGTGTTCTCTTTGGTTTCATGAAAATATAGATCCAAACATACACGGTAATCAAATCCTTAGTGTTTGTAGAAAAGCCTAAATAATTACCTTAAAGAAAAATTTTCTAAGGGTGCCTTCTTTCAATTTTTTCCCCAATTTATTTACAAGCAACAATGCTATAATGAATCATGTAGTTGATCCTGTAATCAGTGAATTTAATCACACAACACCATCGTGCATTCTGACACTGTTACTTACCATATTATATTTTCAATGAAGTTTTAAATCAAGGCTCTCCTGACTTTTCTGCTTAAAGACCAACTCATTATTTCACAAAGGTCAGGGCTCTCTGAATAATCATGCTTGGGACATGTTTTTTGCCTTCTTCCACTCTTTCTGTATTACTCAGGCAGCACAACTTCCCTCACTATGTCCCAGGAGATTGGAGGGCAAGCATAATTACGTCCTGTAACTTCTTTTCTTGTCCCTTGATATCTAAGGCATGGCAGTGGTGGGAAAAGTTAGCATGCTGTGCTCTAACTGTCCTTAACCCGTGCATGCGCTCGTCATTGCTGCTCTCATCTGGGATGGGCCAGGGATGCAGTAAACGGGGATCAGCTTCCTTGTTCTCCCCCTCTTCCCTGGGCTGCTTCCCGGTGACTGTGAAAGCTTGACTCACCCTGTGGTCTTGAAATCAAGGCCAGGCAATGGAGGCCTTGCCAAGATTTATGCAAGAATCCCAAAACTCAAAGCAGTAACCCCAGGGCAGCTCCTCTCCCAGCTGTGCCAGAGCCCAAGAGGGACCTGCCGAGCAGCCGCAGCCCCGTGGGGATAAGGGCTGGGGGGCACACGCCCCGCTCCCCAGCGCCCTTCCTCCCCCAGTACTTAAGTACTTTCACCTCTCCCTCGTGAAAGGTTTGCAGGAAACAAAGGGGTAACACAAGCGTCGGGTTAACACATCACTGACACCTAGGCACACGGGTGAATAAAGCTAGCATGTTTCTGTCAAAATTATCACGTGGATTTGTGCAATCTAGGATTATATATTATCTCATTGTGATGTAAATCAGAACTTGGAGGTTAAGAGGTTAATGACTTACAGAAGTATGAACGGTCAATATGTAGGAAGGGGAAATAAGCAAAAGATCATCAGCAAGATTTTGCAGAAATGTAATGTAAGTAAATTGGGCGTGAACATCTGTATGTTAAAATGTACATTTATAAATATAAAATACAAAAATTTTTTTATACAAGGCCTGCAGACTATGAGCAATATTTTGGAATTGGTAAGCTATAACTGTACTTTGGTATTTACAGTTATTACCTCAAATAGTACACTGATTTTCTTAGTCCAGGCGGTCCCTTGGACACCTTTCTAAACTCATTGCTGTTATGCAGGAAAATTTTTTTCCCGTTCTAGGTAAGTCATTTGGGATTTCAGAAGATTGTTATACTGGGAACGGTGAGGAAATGCTTCTCTTGTAGTTTCTTTTGTGGCCACAATTGTGCAGGTGTTTAGAGAAGTGCAGTGTTTAAATAAATTTTAATGAAGAGGAATCTGGGGGCAGATGTAGAACTCAGGCAGACACAGATGTCCCATGCTAAGAAAATACAGGTACATGTATTTTTGCATGCTAAGAAAATACAGGTACAAACCACGTCACATATCCATTAAGTTTAGAATATTGTATTCCCAATATTTGCATAAAACATGGGTTTAAAATGCTACTTTCTTTAATGTGTGAATATAGACATGTATACATGCTGTATGCAAATGTAATGACCAAATTCTGCCCTCAAAAAAACCACATGCAATTCTAAGGGAAGTATTTGGCCACTATATTGGTACACAGCCGAGTGAAAAATAATACTGTAATACAAACTAACGTAATGACACTTCTTAAAGCACAGTCTATGTATATAGCAGAGGGAAAAACTAATGAGAAACAGATGTACACAGGAGAGTATTTTGAGTTAAATGGTATGTGTGGTTTCATTTGGGCACGTGTTTCTTTAGCATGTGGAGAGAGAGAGTATATATAGCTATGCAAAGGAAAATATTAGTTGTTGAAAAATGTGTATGCTATCGGGAAAAAGAGGAAAAAAAGGGGGAAAGTATTCAGATGAAAAAGCAAATTCTGTAAGTCTCAGGAGAGCTCAGCACTTTTAAACTACAATTAATTAATTCTTTTGCATTCCGGGAGGCCAAAACAAATGAAAGGATCCATTCCCTTCTGTACCCACAAGA
>NW_009223902.1:10509-27679 GCF_000690835.1 Fulmarus glacialis | reverse complement strand
CCTGCCGCTTGAGAACAGCTGTAAGCTGGCCCTTCCCGGCGAGAGAGGACTTCGAGGATTACTACGTTAATTAACAACAATTAATTATAAAATAGCTAACTTACTGAAAGATGAATGTATGTGCATTTAGTAAGAGACGCTGCCTGAACAGGACTCGCTTTAAAGCCGCAGCAAGCCCCTGCCCTTGCACAGCACGCAGGTAAGCCCAGTGTAACCAGAGGACGAGTCGGGTATCACACTGCATGAAAGGCTCTGTGCCAATTTTTATAGTTTGTATTTTTTTCAAAAAGCAGGAGAAATAGCAATACCTTTTTTTCTGGTTCCACTCAATCTGAAACAAAGTCAAACATGGGGACACTTTCTTTTTTTAAACCAGCTTCAAGCATAGCAATGCATTTTTTTTTCCTCACAGCTGATTCCTATGTGCAAAAGGGTGACTAAGATCAGCATTTATGCATTACAGCTTAAGAATCTAAAAACTCTCTTAAAAATTAGTAAGTTGGAAAGCTGGGAAATGAACTGCTATCAGTAAATTGCTATTCTCCACTCGAATGCACAGCAATCTTGTAACACAAATCCACAGAAACAGACAAAGGCAGTTCTAGATAAAACTGCAACTGGTGTAAAAGCCTGAAGAGAATAAAACCTAAGTTGCACATTGACTATTGTATTCTCGTACTTTGCAGATATCTGAACCAAATGAGTTTGACATCATGCTCGTAATGCCTGTTACAAGACTTCAGCTGGATGAATGTGATGACACTGGAGCCTATTATTATCTATCATTCAAAAGAAATCCAAAAGAAAAGCATTTGTCTAAGTTTTTAGATGAAGATGGAAAATTATCAGCCTTTAAAATGCTTCAAGCACTAAGAGAAATTATTAAACAAGAAGTAAAAAACATTAAAAGTAAGTACTGAGAGAACAAGCTTCACCTAGGAGTGCTAAAAATCCAATTAAATTGCGCATGTGCATTGCCCTGTTGTTAATAAAATGTGATTTCCCCCCCCCAGGCAACTGTCTCTTCGTGGCTATAACTGTTTGCTCTTGTGCTAAGAATCACCACAAATACATCGGAGCTAATCATACTATGCGATTAACCCATTGCTCCACTATGCAATCCTCTTTCCATATGAAAATAATGAGTATTAGGGTTCTGTCGCATGCTTGGTATTTCCTACATGGCCTATGTATTTTGAATCTATCTGCCATATACAAAAAGCCATTTGCTGAACTGGTAGCAGTAGAAGGAAGAGCTTTCTTTTATACATTACCTGGTATTTTATATCGATCTATATAGAAAACATATCCCCTTTTAGGGTGCTCTTTTTCCTCTAAAGCCTTCAGAAACGTTGTGGCCAAATCTCTTCAGTCTCGGTGTTTTCAACAGTGAAGCAGTTCATTGGAAAACATTACTGTATTTCTGATCCTGTAGACATGGTAAATCAAGCAAACACAGCAGTTCAAGATGTTCCTTATTTCATAGAACTCCTCTTAATGTGTTATTTAAAATCCATGTTCTGTAGGATAAAGAGCCAGTGACTGAACCCAGGTATTTCTTCTGATTGATTATAAATTTCTCTTAAGTAAAACCCTTAACATTCTTCAAAAAAAGCTTCTAATGTATAAAATATATATAAAAAAATCAATTTCTTCTTCGTTACTAGATGTGGAAGTAACTGTGAAAAGGAAAAAGGCTGGAAGCCCTGCAATAACTCTTCAGATCAAAAATCCTCCAGCAGAAATAACAGTGGACATCATCTTGACTTTGGAAGTTCAGCAGAGCTGGCCGCCCAGCACACAGGATGGCCTCAAAATTGAACAGTGGCTGGGAAGAAAAGTCAGGGGAGAGTTCAGAAATAAACCGCTTTATTTAGTAGCCAAACAAAACACAAGAGAAAAGGTTCTAAGAGGTACCTCAAATACAGACAATAGGTCTAAGTTATGAAATATCTTCTCTACAACTTGATCACTTGCAAGTGCTATAAAAAGGCTATCCAGATTCTGTTCAGTATTCTGCCTTCGAGGTACATCTTCATTTTATCCTGGATATATCCAGATCAAAGACAATTGAAATTCCTCTTTAAAACATCAGATTTTTGACACTGCTTGTGCTGTACTGAAATCTAAAGAAAAAACTGCTCTGCCAGGCTGTATACTAACCATTCCTAAGAGCATTAAATCTACTAAGTCAGACACATGAATACAGACCTTTCCTGTGCTAGTGCCATACTGAACAGCAACATCCACTCCTTTGCTTTGTAAGAAAAAAAAAAAGTAAATTAAAAGATTTCTAAAAAGGCAGGGAACATCCCTGTAAGTGGGACTGTATACACAGGTTATATACTTCTGCAGGAAGTAAACTGTGTACTTTTCTAGCAAGATACATTATTTGTCATTGAACTCTGGTAAAGCTACAACATTTATTATTTTTTTTCTTCAGACCGCTGTCACACCAAGCCTACTTTAGTTTGCAGAAACATCCCAACTTGTCATTGCGTTATGAGAACTGATGATTTCAGCAAAAAGGGTTCAGGCAATCTGGTATTTTTTTTAATTAACCTGCCCATCTTAACAATGCCAAATAAATCATTGCTGCTCTACTGAGCTATCTCTTCCCATGAAAATTAAGCGCAACGAGTAACTGAACCATACAGGCAAGGGAAACAGTCTAACTTATGTAAGGAAGACAAAAATGATTGCCAGTGTTCTAAAAACAGGGGGTTGAGCTATGTTAATCATTGCTTTCAGAAACATTACCAGAAGAACAAAAATAAATGCTTTAGAACAGTCACCTTACCCGAGGCAAACTCACAAGCACATTACTTGCACAAATAAATTGAAACCAACAGAGATTTTTTTATTCAGAACCAGAATCGTTACACAGTAAGGCTAATAATACAGAACAGAAATTCAAAGGTAGTGGATTTCTATGAGTAGTGTAATCCCCCAATGCAGGAAAGTTCAGAATTAATTTTAAAGTAAATCCAAACATCCTTAAGAATATAGTTAAAGCATTCAAACAATTAACTGTCCTGTATTAATAACATTCTAATTGTCTTTGTGTGGAGCAGCTGGGGAATTAAGGAGGAATTAACTAATTGTAGTCACTGAATTATGGTGTTTTTTTTTTTTTTTCTTAAAAGTGCAGAGGAATTGCTGATATTTAAAATTAAGTCAGTTATAAAGTGTCTTTTTTTTCCTAGTTACAGACACCGGTATGTACTGCTATGTAACAATTTAACAATCTTGTACTCAACTTTAGGAAACACCTGGCGACTCTCTTTCTCGCACATTGAGAAGGCCATGATGAACAACCACGGCAGCTCCAAGACGTGTTGTGAATCTGATGGACCGAAGTGCTGTAGGTTGGTATTTCATATGAATATTTTACTTTAAGCCTGTGTGAGCCATGCTAGCACTGTCTAGCACTGTTTCAATTTAATATTTAAGAATTTGATCTAAGACTAATTACTCATAATAGCGGGAAAGAATAAGGCTTTTAGGCATCATTGTTCTATAGCAGTACAACATTGCACATACTCACTGAACATCTGACTTGCATTTACCCAACAAGAGGTGGAAACAAATCAGTGCAGGTTTACACTCCAGACTTGCCTTGGAAAGCAAAAAGATGCAACTTTTTAAATAATCTCCCAAATCCAGTCCTGTTTAGAAGAACCAGCTTAAAAGTCTGATGATTCAGCTTTCTGAGCTCTGGGAACAAAGTTACACTTCATACCAAAGGCAATTTCTAAAACGATGGTGAGAAAAGAACTGCTGAATGGGATCAGGATGAATAAATGTGATTTTTCACTCAGATAAAAAATGGTTTCCACATTTCTTTGAAGAGAAAGAACAAAACCCACATGAGGTATAAAACCTCCTTAATGGCAAACCAACTTCTTACTTAATTGCATCTTATACTGAATCAAGGAAGCCACAAGAGAACTATGCATAATTCTTTGTCTTTGCTTTATGATTACCAGACATGCTATGCACCTACCTAGCAGTGTATTAAACTATATATACCTCTTCCCCTTGTGGTGTGTCACAGGAAGGTAGTGGCATTTCCCTCCATGTAAATCCAAGCCAAAAGGGCAGCTTTGATCTTAAGCAGTGCTCCAAGTTCATGTTATACTGGTAGCATCTGCAGCTGGGAAACTGTACTGTGTAATCACGCTCCTGACCAACACTTTGTATTTCTGTGTTGCTGTGGCTACCAGTGAAAGTGGTGCACAAAAACTATTGTTTAAAGTAGAAATCCTTCATTGCTAGAATCTGACTGCATACGCAGTAGTTCAAGGATTATCCAGCTTATTGCTGCATTATTTTCAGATTTTATTCAAAACTTTATTGAAAATGTTATTCTATTAGAGTAAGAACATTTTTATTGTTTTCATGAATAATGTGTATTTAAATATCTAAAATACATATTTAGAACTGACTATGTAGAAAGCACTAATAAGTTCTTATTTATTTAACAGGAAAAGTTGTCTTAAGCTTCTGAAGTATCTTCTAGAGCAACTTAAAACGATACATACAAAAAAGTTGGACAAATTCTGTTCATATCATGTCAAAACTGTTTTCTTCCACTTGTGTGTCATGTGGCCAAACGACACAGACTGGCATTGGGGAGACCTGGATCACTGCTTTCAGAAGTGCCTGGGCTATTTCCTGGATTGCCTGCAAAAGTCTCAGCTGCCACACTTTTTTATTCCCCAATACAACTTGCTCAGCATGGAAGATAAAGCGAGCAGTGATTTCCTTTCAAAACAAATAAACAATGAGTTGAACAACAGATTCCCAATATTTCAGGAGAAGTATTAAAAACATTGTTTACAATAACTATCTAATCATGTAGATTTGCATATTTAAAACCAGAAGTTCTGCACCTTAAGTTACTCCTCAGAAGCCCGATACTACAAAACCCACAACAAAATCAAGAACACTAAGAGAAAACTGCATATCACAGTCCTTAGCCATAATCCTTCAAAGAAATAGGACACTTTCAGTAGCACTTATCTTCCCTATTCAAATGTAGAGGTCACCTGCAAAATATCTTCAAGGTATACTAAGAACATAGAGAAGAATTTGCAATAGTTAATTTCCCACATGTAATTTCTAAGATTCCAAATATAAAGGCATTGATGACTAGGTAAAGTGAAAAATGATTTTATTTAAAATGAAAATCCACTGCAGAATATCCAAAATACACTCTTGCTTTTAAAAGAAAAAAAAAAGGCACTGGAGTTACTTTGACAGAACAACTTCTCCAGATCAACTGGGTGGATGAAGACCTTTTGCAGAGGACAATCACCAGTAACAGTGAGCAGAGAGAGAATACGGTATCAAAACAGTATGAAGTTTCTGAAGTAACTTAGCTCTTCTGAGTCATCAGAATTGCTTTGGAAATTAGTCTTTTCACTGGACTTTGGACGGGAAGCGATCATTATCTAACATGCTGCAACAGAGTAGAAGTTATTGTGCCAATGAGCATTTGTGTGACAAATCTTGTAGAAAGAAATGTATCTTCAATCCGTATCAAGGAGGAAGAGTTTTCACGTGAAAGGTTATCAAAACCAAAATGCAGCATGAATCTGACATTCTCGGAATCAGAATTCAGGTCAATTTTTCTTATGTTGAAGAGTATGTGTGTTAGGGAAAAATAGTATTTCCTATTACTAAAATTGTGCAGTTGACAAATATGCAGCATTTGGGAACTGCTGGGCTCTAAGTAAATACATCTTTTGCTTCTTCTTAAAGAAACCATGGGAAGTCCGTATTTTTAGCGTATTTTTTGAAGGCAAAATAACCTACTGGCTTAAATAATGCCCAGATTTCACCTCGATTATGAGCAAATAAAAAAGAGGGAAGGCCAGAAGAACAGTTAAAGAACAATTTTACTAAAATATTCTCATCTCACTAGATTCAGTTTATTAGTTTTTCATTTACTCATATGACACATGAGTAAACACAAGTTCAGACCAAGTGTCCAATGAAGGAATAGCTCCTTCCCATATAACTTCCCAAGAGTGAAAACATACCCCATTATCATTAGCAGTCTGTGGGACAGAACCTGACACCCAAATGTAAAATTTGAATCAACTTTATCTGAAAGAAATACAAGCTGACCTTCAAATGTATTTTTTCTTCATGACTTTGTTAACATTGCTCTAGTAAACTGTTTTTCTTCCTTAAGCTAGAACATTATATCCATGAGAACAAAAGTAGAAGCTGTTTTTTTTCCAGTTAGCCACAAGCTCATACTTCTTGTTGTCCTCTCCTCCATTAGGAGGAAATGCAGACTTCTCTCAAAAAGAGCTTGAGACACAAGTCTAAAGAAAAGTGACTAAAACAATAGATTGGAAAAAAAAAAACTTCCTTCAAGCAAACATCAGTTACTGCAAACAGAGCAGTTTTCAAATAACTAAGTGATCCTTGGAAATACTTCCACATGCCACTGGCAGATGTGGCATATCAATGCAAAAGTACAGTATTTTGAAGCCACACTGACAAACATGGCCTACATTCACTAATCCAGTTCTCTGAAAATAAAAGGAAAAATTATCATTTACATTCTTATATATTAATACTGCACTTAACTAAAAAAAAACCCACCACCAAACAAACCCACAATATTTGTTTTTAACCAGTAGATAACGGCTTTAGAAGTTATGCATATCACACAAGAAAAAAATTATGAAATTCATTTTTCTTGTGACAATAGTGTCCAAGCACAAAACTAGATTTATTTCTATATAAAGTTAATCCAGTTTTCTTTTCTAAGCCACTTTTAAAAACACATTTTATTTAAATGGGACAAGTACAGAAAACAACCGAGAAAAGAAACTTCTGAACTCAAGCCCATAGATGCTAACACTAACTATAATCACTTACTTTGTTTCAGTAACTTCAAGGGATTACAGTTATTTTAAGGGCTTTCTCTGAGGTCTTCGTATATCCTTTTCGATTTCTTTTCTGATTTGAAATTGTTTGTATCTTTCTGCCATTGCAATAAGCTCATTAGGAACTACCTGATAAGAAAGCAGCACAAGAACAAGGTCAGTTTTAAATAAACCTAAACTTTTAGACTCTGCTTTACAAAAATGCTATTGATTTGTGTGTTCCCAAACTTGATTTTGTTGTTATTTATCTGGCTCCTGTCACTTTGCAGATTGTCTTTTCTGTAGAGATGCATAGAGAAATCTTTTTACATAAAATTATACTGAAATATACTGAAAAAATAATCAGCACAGTGTCCCTGGATTTTCAATTGCATATGTATGCTAGTATCACCATATCTGATGACAACATATAACTAGCTAACTAATTTGTATTTCAGATAGAAATGTATCTTTCAGTGATAATGAACAGCTGGAAAAAAATGTCCAATGTGACTGAAAGGCAATACCATACTATGTATATTTGAATGTTACACTATTATGATTGATATTAAATTCTTTTTGGAAGTTTTAAGAGCCTCTGAAGAGAAACTTTGGTACTTAAAGAAAGCGTTGCCATAGGAAGGGTTCTCACATGGATAAAACAAAGCTAAAAGACAAGAAAAGAAGGGCAGGAGAAAGTGGCCCGTTTTCCCACCACTGGGAGGTCACAAGAGCATCTTACCAAGATCCATGGTGCTTTTTGGCATGTTTGTAATTATGTGGAAAAGGTAGTGAATTGTATCATCAGCACGCTTTGTCACCTCAGAGTTACTCACGTTTATAAGGACTGAGGCCAGATGCAAAGAATTACAGACAGACTTTATTAGGTTGAATGACACTGATCACTGAATGAAAGAAAAAACCCCATATACCATTCTTATCGATCAAGGAACAAAGGCAGTGTCCAACAAACCTTCTAAAACCAGATCAGGCATAATGCAGACATTAACACAATGTTTACTGCAAAAAGCAGTACGGGTGACTACTGTCAGAAGAGGTTTTAGATCACTATCAAAACCAGCCCGCTTCAACAATCTGCTACAGCATGTAGCCATGCAGCAGGTAGAAGATATCAAGCCAGAATCAGTTTCCTGATCACAGAGTGAAGTGCAAGCTTCTGCAGTGTGTGTGAGCATGGTATTAATGTGATTGCTCAGTCTCTGTGGTTTATCCCTCTGAGAGTGGCACAAATACAGTGCAAACAGTACAGTACAAACAAATTTAAATACTGTTAAGTCTCCTTAGAAATGCCTAGACCCAGCAATGCTTGAACAGGTGAAGAATGCAGCCAGGACAAAGGGCCTGGAGCAGGAAGGTATATCCCTCCAGTTCCGACTTCTTTTGCCAGGTTTTATAATTCAGCAATGCTTGCCATTTGCTAGCAGCAACTTTTCTTAAGCTGGCATGAGAGTCAGCTTGCTAGTGTGTATTTTATGTGCCGAATTGCTCTTACTGGTAAACAACTGCCCTGGCTGTCAGGAGCCTACAGAACAGGATACCTATGGAGCAGTCTATTCTGCCTAAGTTCTAGACATTGTTTAAAAATAAAGTGAAAAATAATGCATCTCTCTGGCTGAAAGTCACTACAGACTTGTATCAATAGAGATAGAAGTAATGAGACAACATTACTATCCACTTGAAACACTGGATAATTTTCTTCCTCAGTATCAGATCAGATCCTCTCCTACAGCATGGCACAGAATTTATTCCAACTAAAATTGCAACAATTTCTTGCAAGAGTGGTTTTTGAACAAGCACAAGGAAAGAATGGGAAGAAGCCAGGATACGGAACATAAAAATCTCAGTAAGGTAATATCCAGCATCTAGTGGTTTGTTAAGATTTTTACATGGACAATCTGTGTATCTGCTAAACATATAAGCTAGGTATGGTAGTCCAAACGAGAAAACAGAAAAGGATAAAGATGCCATAACTTATATGTAACACTTTTCTTAGTATTAGAGATCAGCGTTTTTCCACCTGATTCCCTAATAAATCTGTCCATGCTTCTTAATAAGCTTATATATAAAGAACCCTGCAGAAATCTTTCTGTTTTTCTTTAGGGAGATTATCTGTACATTCAAAATCATGGAAAACATCTGGCTAACAAATGCACCTTACTTGTTTTGAAATTGAAGTATTCAGAACATTCAGACCATCTTTTCAGTTGCTCTCCTTCCCTTTTACATGATGCTTTAAGGCTGAAGTAATGATATTTTCATTGTCATGAGGGAAAAAAAAAGCCTGTATGGAGACTTCCCTTCAGCTATAACTAAAAGTTTGAGAATAATGTTGTGACTAACAGTTACCCTTGAAAGTAAGGATTCAGAGATGCTCTTTTCTCCTCTGAACTCAGAGATCCGTTCCCAGTTGAACTATCACACGTTAAAAAAGTTTAGGAACTTCACAGTCTGCAGCAGGAGACAAGGCATGGATGGTAATGGCTGATTCAGAATACAGAACAAGGCACCTCCAAGTTCTATTTAAGTGGCTTCGAAGTATCATTACTGGTTTAATCTCTTACGTTTTCTGAAGGAAAAAAACCCAAACCTGCAACTTTAAGAAATCATTAAGGGACAACTTTTTTTTATCCCCTTTTCCTCCCTCAAAAGCATCTTATCAGATTTGCAAAAAGTGGCACATCTTTCAAAGAAGAGTTGTAAAACAGAAGATTTAGGTGAAGTTCTAACTCAGGGTTTAAAGTTTGAGTAAGTGTCCATAATAACAGCCACAGGCCCTAAGTAGAGGCAATTTAGTTTGTACTCAAGCTCCTATCTCCCCAAATAAAAAAAAAAAATTAAAAATTTCAACTCAAGTCAGGGCATGAACTGGGGGTTTACTATAAATCAGGCAAAATACTGTTTCTTGTTACAGCCAGAAACAGCAACATAATTGTCTCTGGCCTCTCAGATATGGTAGCAAGAACAAAATGTTTCTTTAAAATAAATTAGTAAATCCCAATCCAGTCCTATTTCCCATACTATTCACAAACATCTGTAAGAAAGATAGCTTGGAAAAGTACATGCAGATATACATGCAGGTATAATAAACTGATTGATAGTTGAGCTTCTTCTGAGATAAATATTGTCAGTATTTACAGTGTTAAACAAGAACACTGGTACATGCACCCAGAAGTGAAATACAAATGGAATAAAATACTACAAAATAAAATAGATCCTATTATTCCTCTGCAGACCTCTATGTGCGCAGATGTTGTTACTTTTTCTTTGGCCATGGAAGGCTTTGATTAAAGTTCCCGGTCTTTTCTGGGACTCATCTGTAAGGTAAAATACAGCTAAGGATATCCAGGACAAGAGAGACTTTACCCATTTTTTGCCCGAGACACTGCAAACACTCACCAAGAAAGATCTAAGTAGGCTTAGACCTTCATGAACTGTTTCAGGTGGTAACCCAGAACCAATATAAATCTTAGCCAGCAAGATGTATTCTTACTTGGTTCGCTCTTTCCAGAATTTCAATCAGCTCAGATGCAACCCTCCAATCATTCTTAGTGACAAGCGTTACTGCCTCCCCAGTACGTCTAAACAAGGAATGAAATAACTGTTGATCTTCAAAACAACTGCCGCTAGGCTTTTCTTACTGACCTATACAGTAATAAATTGTACTACAGGCAATATTATTGAACCGGTAGATAAAACTGGCTTGAGTATTTACTATGCACATGACAGAAATCAACTTTTATAAAGATCAGAATATGGCAATTCACCTAAAATGGAGCAAAGGCACAACTAATTTAGACTTTTAGACAATAAACCTAGCATAAAGACAACATATTTAAGTATGAAGAGACATACATTCATATCATGATTAAAATAAACACATGCACAAGAAAAATCACACTTGTGACAACCTGGGAAAGCAGCATTCAGGAGTCCTAACACCAAACTACACCACCATGATAGGCTGAAAATTTTGAATGTATATGTTTTTTTCCCAATGAGCTGTCTAGGAAACTAAACAACTCAACAGCTCATGAAGAGACAAACAAGGAAGTGACATTGCAGAATACCTACATAGAAGTTGTTTTCGACTGTAATTCTTCCCCACGTTTAAACCAGCTTTCAAACATTCCTCATTCCCATCCACTTCAATGAAATAACAGAAAAGTGGAAAACTTGTTTGCCTTAAATTTAACAGTGAATTAATTTCAAAACACAAAGCAGTGTGTTATTATCTAAAACATACTTTGATAGACTCTGGAGTCTTCACTCCCCCACTCCACATCACCTGTAGCTCTAGCATTTGACAAGAGAAATACCTATGCAGTGCATAATAAAATAAAAATATTGACAGTATATTACTATTTTCTTGTAAACACTTACCCTGCTCTTCCAGTACGACCTACTCTATGAACATATTCTTCAATGTTGCGGGGGAAGTCAAAATTAAAAACATGAGTAATATCATGCACATCAAGGCCACGAGACGCTAAGTCAGTAGCTACCAGTATTCTGACTTTGCCTAAAATAAGTACAACAGAAAGAGAATGGGAACTTATGGAATAGACAGAAGATACACTCCAGTCTATTGGTTTTCTAGTGTATAATGGACTTAAATCTTAACACATAAAGGAAAAATATGCTTTTTGCATATCACACTGAGTTAGCTTCAAATACAAGGTGGTAAGTAAGTACTCAAAGTGTCACTTTACTATTATTTATATTTCACAAGTAGAACAGCAGGGTGCAGGAGAACCAAGAAACATGCCTAGCTGCTATAAAGAGTCTGTGAAAAGAACAAACTTCAACAACTATATTCTCAGCTGGCATCCTTATCATAGGGCATGTGACTACATAACCCCAAAGTACAACCCTACTGGCATAATCATGAGCAGAACTGTTTCACTGAAAGCACCATCATTTGATACTTAAATTTACTTACGTTCTGTAGACTTACACAATATTGACTCTTCCACAAAGATTTCAAAAATAAAATAAGCCTTACTTTAAATTGTTTAACTCTTAGACATTCCAAATTTCATTGAAGAGCAATCTCTCTCTGTTTGCTGGGGTTTTTTTGCTTGTCAAATTAACAAAGTAAACATATCATTCAGAGCTCTTTAATAGTTTCACTTCTACGGTACTGGAGAGACATGACACTTACAAAGAAAGTTCTGCACATGACAAGCTTTAAAAACCTGGGCTAAACAAACCAATACTTAGGTACAAACATACCTTTCTTGAAGTCATCTAAAGCCTGTTCTCGATCACACTGTTCCCTGTTACCATGAAGTGACTGTACTGGAATTCCTTGGAGACCAAAGTCACTTGCCAAGTCATCAGCTCTAGGATGAAATAAAATCCCTGTTACCATGAAGTGACTGTACTGGAATTCCTTGGAGACCAAAGTCACTTGCCAAGTAAAAAAAAAAAAAAAAAAGAGAAAGAAGTGCAGCATCTAGATTTAGATCCAAAAGATAATAAAGTGACAACAAAAGCTAAACGTGTGCCTAAGGACAAAACCCTACCTAGGTCAGTTGATATTTATTGTAAAACAGTATGAAAGCAAGACTATTCCCCACATAAATGTTTGCTTTTATTTATATATAAGAGGAATAATAGATGATTTTTGTGTTGTTCACTCAAAAAGCTCAGGTATGGTACAATGACCAACTGCCCCCCCCCCCCCCGCAAACAGGTCTTATATGCACCAGCTGCATATGCAGGTAACAGTACATCACACTAATGTATCCCCAAGAATCTTAACATCTACTTTAACTATGTGAAATTGAGATTTACCACCACCACTAATGTAATTAAAAAGGATACAAACTACCAGTCCCTGGAGGAACGAATGAATAGATAAATAAAAACACTACTACTACCAGCACATTGCTGACAAGAGCTGTTACACTGGGTAATTATTATGTGAACTAAGAAACTATCCAGTATTCTGTTAGAAAAAGTGAACAGATGTAATACTGGGAAGTGATTACATACGTAAGTTTTTTTCCCACAAAAATGATGACCTTATCTTTTGGCTTCATAGAGTCAATGAAGTGTTGCATGAAAGCTCTCTTTTCCTCCTCCGCGATAACAATAACTCTCTGTTCTACTGTATTTACTGCCTGTTAAACAGCAAATAGGAACGTTAAGTAGAAACAGATTAGAATAATATTTTTTTCTGTTAATTCCCATATTATGATATTATAAAACTAGTAATATGATACCATGAAAAACTATTTTAAAAATCAAAATATATATCAGTTTGGAGTTCAAACAATGCAGACTTATTTGCTGTTTCCTAGTTGCTTTAGGAAAATAGTAAAATTTACCTTTAAGCAGTTTGCCAAATCATATATTTGCAGAGATTTAGAGGGCACAGATTAGCAGACTAGTGAGGTGAAATAAACATTCCTAATGTCAGTGAAAAATCAGACTGAAGTCCTTTAATTTGAGTATATTTTATGTTAATCCAGAGCAAGTTGGAACAACGCCAGCCTTACTTGAAAGAACAAGCTTTTAAAGAAGATTCTGTAACCTATTTGAAATGATCAGTTCTGTCCAATTCTTCCAACAACAGTTTGTTAATAACAACTTTACTCCATTATATTTGAAGGTTGCCATAGAATGTCTAAGGTATACTACATAAGTAGTATAAAGGTCTAGACATTCTCATGGCACTGCGTCATCATCTTGTGGCAAGGGTTGAAGAATCAGTAAAGAACATAGAAAAATTCTCTCTCCACATGGGAGCTCCTCCCCCCAGAGGGCACCTCTTCAATGAAGAGAAGGTTCTATAAAAGAGATTAATGCATTAGACAAGAAAGCTACAATAGCAGTTGGCATCTTTCAAATTCCGATTCTCTGTCTTTGGCAAGTAATGCCCTTTGACAAAAGCATGGTTCTGAACAGAACAGATGAAAATTACATTTTCCCCCTATTTCTACCTAAAAGTGTATTGGATACTAAGTTTCTTCACTCCCTATCATTAAAAAAGTGGAACTGAAAAGGAAAATTTCATAATTTAAGAACCAAACTCAAAGCAATCTCTGGACCAGGATGCTGAGATCTTGGAAGAACTACTATTTCTGTAAATTCTGCTGGTACTGAAGCCAAGTACACATAGCTGCACAAGCATGACAAGTATGCAACTACACCTACATATTAGAAGTTTTGGACTTTAAAGACAGTTCTTACTCTAACACATACATTCCTGCTTTTTTTTCCTGCTCTAGACAAGTGCCGTCCAGGAGTTTAGTAGAGAGTTTCCGCACTCTTCGAGAAAGCGGCAGTTAAGAAACACAGATCCAGATAAGAAGCTGTACGCATTAGAAAGACGACTTTCAGAAGGAAAAGTAAGTAAGGAGCAAGAACTTGCTGAACAGAAGTGAAGGCTGCAAGAACAAGGGTTCAGGCAAGAACACGTGGCACTGCAAAGTACAATATTCAAACTTCAATTTGATTGATACTTATCACTTGTGACGTCTTCTACTGAAGATCGAGGACTTAAAGATCTTGTTACAGAAACACAAGAACAAAGTTCTTTTCTACTTTTTTTTTTTTTTAGTTCTTTCTAAACTTTTAATGAAGCTTTGAAAGAATAATATGGAGCTGTTTTTTGAAAGTTTGGATTGATTTTGAAGTTACAGGCATTTACTTACCTATAGTTACAAGCAAAATACTTCCTGGTTTAACTGTAGGTTCTTCTCCCAAAGAAGAGAAAAAAAAAAAACAAAAACAACAAAAGAACAGAACAACTTACTGCTAAGTCAAGAGTGCCAACATATACAATCATAGGATTTTTCAAATAGGATTTCGCTAGGCGACGAACACCATCGGGCCAAGTAGCACTAAACAAGAAGTGAAGAGGAAAACACACATGAGAAAAGAGTGCAAAATCTTCTCCAATTCATTAATTTCACCATATTCTTCTTTCTTTTCATTCTTATACACCAGTGAAACACTTGAGCATGCCCTAACAGTAGTGAGCTTATATAACATTTAGAAATAGTCTTAAGAAGTTATTAGTAAACAGCACTTAAGCTTTAAAGATAACTTTCCAGGTTAAAAGTACAGGCAACAGTTATGAAGCCTTTCTAATGAAGCCAAAAGTGAGTTTAGTAGTTCAATGATACCCAAAAAGCAAGCTTCTAGTCTGTTTTTATCTCTAAAACAACAGCTCCAATGCAAAACACGATAACAAAAATTATTGTTGAGATATTCTATTGTTAAGCTCCCAAAAGCTGCGTAATTTCAAAATTAATCCAGGTACAGATTAGCACAGACACTGATCAGAAGGTTAGGATACACATTTGGTCCCAGACGGAGAAATGGAAGTTGGCATTTCAAATTGATATGGCAAATTCTAGCACTCCCAGGACACCTTCCTTTTTGTGAAGAACTCAGTTTTTTCATAGTTGATGCAAAACATCAGCGAAGGGGTAAGAAATGAAAGTAAAATTGCCAAATGACTCATTAGGACTGACTAGACAGAATTAGAAAGAAAACTGATGCCATTCCCATTTAGGCTAGTAAAAGTTATATCAAAACCAACAGATTTGTTTTGAAGTTAACTTGTTCAATAACCTTACTTTTACAGTGTTCAAGTACTGAGCACTATTATGTTGGCATACCTTGTCATAACAGTTTGTCTGTCAGGCCGCACATCTATCAGGATCTTCATTATCTGAGGTTCAAATCCCATATCCAACATTCTGTCAGCCTCATCTAAAACCTGTCAGAACAAGGTTATTTATTGTGTCTAGTTCCTTAGACTAGGGTTTCAGCAAGACATTACATAGCAGACCATTTTAATGGTAACAATTTTAATTGCAGAATCCACTCCATGATGTATTGCAAAACCTGTTCAACTTTTATTTCACCTCTTCAATTTCCTTGAAGCTTTTTCATTTAGTAATACATTTGCAGGCAGAACAAGAAAGTCCACAGCACCTTTAAAAGCACATAAAGTCAATGAAGAAGAAACAACAACTGTTTGTTTGTTTTAACAATATTTTGGTTGCTACCTAAAACTAAGCACAGAATTAAAAAAAAAAAACAAACCGGGGGGGAACCCACACAACACACTTTCAGTAAGAATTGTTTAGTAATTTAAAGACGAAATCTCATTTCTACCTTGTTAGAGATCTCACACTAAACCAAAATATCAGTTATCAATTTAGTTCCCCATTAGAAGTAAGAAAAACCCAGACTGTACATTCTGGCTCACACTGGGACACTGCAGAACTCCCAGAGCTCAAACTTGTTTCCTCTGGTAAAAAAACCAAAAGAGAACAAGTGAGCTGAAGGTCTGAGTAAAACTATTTAGAACTGATAATATACAAGCAGACCTGAGACTCTGAAAACATTCACATAAAAAGAAAGCAAGCTGCATTCTAAGACTGATTTTTCTCCTTTAATTTTCAAATAGAGTTTATATAAATCAAAGTTATATGCTTTTAAGTATTGACATTTTCTAGTCACTGATGTGGAAACATAAGACTTTGATGATAATCCCTTTCTACTGTCCTGATTTTGCTGTTCCATTCTTTTCAGATGTTTTATTCTATTAGAGGTTTTTAGTACATTATCTATGTAAATCTCTGAAATAGTAACAAATAATCAGCTGAAAGACAAAAGACAGGAATTCTATTTTTTGATTTAACTCCCTTTATTTTCAAAGGATTCATGGAGATTTCATTAACTACTTGGACTCTAGTACAATGGCAAGGCTTGAAACCACTAATTTTATATACAGAGTTGGCTACTATGCCCCTTTCAGCAGCAGAAGCTTTCTAAGCTATTAAGCACACTGGTACTTCGCTGTAAAGGGAGAAGAAAGCATTTAAGTATGTGTATTAGATGGATCAGAGTAGTTGAAGTTTACTTTCCTTATTTCTGATAGCTGCTTAATGAAGAATAAAGGCTGTAATACATGTAAGATAGATACTAGCATTATTTTTTCTAAATGCCTCATAGCCAGGTCCTTACAAGCTAAATTTCTCCCCAACTGACATAATCTTAGATTTCTTGTTAACTATACATATTTACTTGTTTGTTAATATTATTCATTTCAATTCTATTTCTTGGCAAGAAATTCTTACAAGCCAGTTCTTCATGTGAAAATTATTTTCTTTCCTCTGTTTTAAATTAGTTATTGGTAAGTTTTACACTATTTTTTTGTATTTGAAGAATAAAAGGACTACTCCAATCTACCTTCTATACCCTACTTCATGATTTATATATTTTTTTTTAAGTATACT
>NW_009223902.1:0-10478 GCF_000690835.1 Fulmarus glacialis | reverse complement strand
CTAAATGCTTCCCCATTATTCATGCACAACTCCTCTTTCCTTACTTCTGCCTTATAAGCATAAGGTCAAAAGAAAAAAGCACTCAGATTATTGAATGAATACCGATTTATACTGAACACAGCAAAACAGAAGGCAATCTTCAAATGACATGTATTGTAAACAATAAAAAGGTCATATATGACAGAATTTCCCAGTCTTTCTTCTGAAATCATGAAAACCAGCAGCCTATCTTGAATAAATGGGTTCCTAAAAATCTGAATCAAGACTGCAACTAACTTAATGGTTCTGTCAAGCAAGAAGACAAATTCCCGGCCTCCAATGCACCTTCCGTACAGTGTATATTCAAATATAATTAACTCTAACAGAATTTGGGTTTTTGTTTGTTTGTTTGCTTTTTAAACAAACAATTGTATCCCAGTCTATGACCTTGGAAGTCCTTTGGGAAACAATTATATCATACCAGCAAATAATACTCAGAGCACTTCGGGTGCATTCACAAGACTCATCAGTATCTTTAAATGAAAACTGTAAATGAAGCTCTTCAATGAACAGCGTTCTTCATCCAAGGTGTTAAAGTTGAAATCTAATACCCCTCTCTTTTCTCTGAAGTAAGGCTGCAAAATTAAATTATTTATTGGCTGAAAATTGACAATGAAGCTGTGGAAACAGAAAGCATCTTATATATTAAAAAGTACAAGAATCTACAAGGAAAAATATATGATAACATTAAAAAAAGTAGAATTTTGGATGTCCAACTTTTCATATGGGACCTAAAGAAGCACAGCATTTCCAGGAAGTCTGAGGCATGAGACATTAACCACTTTGCAAAACATGGTACTTGCAGCACTGGTTTCAATCTTCTGAAAATATTTAACTGCTAGCGGTACAACAACAAATGGTTTTCTCCTGTTTTACATCACCATATTTTTCAATTTGATAGCTAATTCTTTTTAATAATGTCGTACTATACTATACCCTCCACATACTGAAACATCTGACTTTGGTTACATACATATTCTTTGCTTTACAAAGCAGTGTGTGCTTGTAATATGACCATACTTCACCTTGGTAGAGAAAGATTACTAATGTTCCTACAGTTCTCATAAAGCAGGTTTTCAGGCCTTTTTTCCTCCAGCTTAGCAATTACATGTCACTCTTCTACTTGAGGCTACCCTCCTGTCTTCAGTAATATTCTTTTTTTCCAGATGGTCAAATTTCTAATGATGCTATGCCACTACTGGCCTTGCCAGTTAAGCTCACACCTATTAGCTAGAATTGGAGCTAACTTGTTACAGCATAATGAGTGTTTAACTGTGATGGTGCATTTCGCCCCTTCCCCCGGGCCATTCTACGATCTCAGGAACTCCTGTTAGGCCTTAGCCATTGTGCAACGAGTTGGGCGGTTGAGCATCCCTTGACCGTACCAGGCACTCTTGCATGGCTAAGGTGGGGAGCGACACTGATCGTACCAGGAACACTGGCTACCTGATCAAGGTAGGGAACAAGAGCAGGGGATAATTCATCATCTTCTGACAGCCCTGAAGTATTCCCTACCTGGAAGATAGCTCAAGTGGAATGGTACCATGGTTACCGTGGAACAATACCATAATTACTACACTGGACCACCTCAGATAGTGGCCAAGATGGAAATTTACTGATGATTAAAGCCAATCATCTTGCAAACCTATAAACAGCGGTCCCAGGCAAGACCCTTTGAGCGCTCCTGGACCACAGCGGGCTGTGCCCAGAGTCTCCCTCTGAGTTGGACACCTCTGAGAGTTCACAAACTCTCGAGTTTGTGATATTCGGAGGACCGTTGGGACCTGGGCTGAAACACTCCTTGGCTGAGACACTCCTCGGCGCTCAACCCTTCATCCGTTGAGAAACGCTAAGACATTTAATGTGAGTATTTCACAGATTCAAGGGGAATTTTTAACCAGTATCTTTATCTAGTTATAGGCCTTTGTCTTTCATGAATTTATCGAGGTATGGGACCTTGTGTGTGAATAGATCAATATTTTGTGTGTGTGTATTGATTTAGATAACTAACAATAAGCATAATCTGTAATTTAGTAATTGTAGTAAACTTGATTAACTCGCTTTGTAACTGTTAAATTAGTCAATGATTAAGTGCTGTTAAAATCTTATGATCTACTTTAAAACTGTGAATGAACTTTAGGTTGCTGCTAAACATATATAACCCCTTAGGCATAAACCGTTGACCAGGTCTGAGACTAGGGGTAGATCCAGCCGCACCCAGACTCCTCTCTGAGAAGGAGTTTAGAAAGCAAGGGGGTCTACTCTGAACCTCATGACTCAACGGGAGGGTCTTCCTTACCTTGTTTGTTCTTGGTCTTTCTATAAATCATTCCAACATAATTCTGACACAATTTTCCCTGTGCGGAGTGCGTACTTAATCCATGTAACGAGTAATAGAGTGAACCTTGCCATCGAATTCTGTTAAGTCGTGCTTTTACAAATTTCTATTAAAATCACCCTTTGCTGATACCTTTGCCAGTGATTCTTTAAGCAGCCTCAAAACCACTCATTCACAACAAGTTGACACAGTGGGCAGGATCCTAAATCAGTATTTCGTGATATTAACCCTTAGAGGGGAGTGGGGGTGGAGATAAGGGAGGGAAGGCAGGCCAAATTGTCAAACTAGGCAACAAGTCACCAGTTAAACAGACAAGAAATAATATAAATATATGAAAGTATTTTACAAAATAACAATGGTTTTAAGTGTCCAGCACAGCAAAAGGCAAGAATGAAATGAAGACATAAGGATTCATAACAATGTTTACATGGCTATTTTCCCACTGAGATCAAAAGTCAGTCTCCCAAACATCTAAAGATCTAACTGTTTGTGACTGTGGTGCTTACTGCACAAGTTCTAATAAGGACTTGACTCACTGGTAACCTTTAAAAGAAACGGAAAAGACAACTTGGGAAAGGCATTTCATCCATTAATAACTGATCTTGACAAAATGAACTTTAAAACAGCAAACATTAATATGAGATAACAATTTAGCATCTTTAAAATGCTTACTGTGCTAGAAGCCTATTTTATTTTTTTCTAGGGAATATTCCACATCCGCAATGCAATTATGGTAAATATGAACCATCTCTCCAACACCAATCTCAATGTTAAGATGTATTGTAATTACGACTAAAAAGTTTAAAGAAAACTTCATTAAAGCTTAAGTTCACACTAAGCCAACCATTTCCCAACTGGTGCATTACTCATTCCATATCAGCTACTTGCCAAGTATGTTATGCTCTTCAAATTTATGAAGTTGTTCATTTGAAGATCATTCAGTCTGCCAGGAGTAGCAATAACAATATCCACACCTTTGGTAACCACGTCTATCTGTCCTTTTCGGTCCCCACCACCATATATGCAAATACTGAAAAATAAAATGTTTTACAGAAGCAGTGTATTAAGGTTCAACTAAATTAAACCTTTTTCAAATAAATGCCAGTATGTTGATTAATTTTAAAAAGTATCATCTGGTATTACCAAGAGGAAGGAATACAGTAAATGTGACTGATGGTATCACAGTAAATAATGGACTTAACACTGAATGATACTCCCTCAACAGTTCAGCAACAGCTTTCTGCTGAAATTGCAGTGAAAGTAATCATGAAAGGAAGGAAGATAGCTATTAAGCTACAAGTATGTTTTGGATTGTTATGAAAATATTCACACCAAAAATAGCTTAACATATGAAAGGATGCATGATTTTCTAAACAGTACCATAAAAAATCAGATGTTTTTCTGTTAAAAGAATCAACACACTTGATAAAGTATTAGGCTTACACACAAACTTAACATGCTCTGTAAAACTCCTCAGTATTTTTGGGAAGGAAGTAGAACGTACATTTCAGTATTTGATTACTACAAAGACTAATTCTGAATGCTATACAAAGTTACCAGAGAGCCCTAAAAGTACGTTTCGGAGTACAGTAATGTCTGTTTAATAGCTTAAATGAAGACCTACACTCTCAGCAGGTTTGTGGATGAAGCCAAATTGGGGGAGCAGTTGAGGGCTAGGCTGTTACTCAGAAGGACCACAAAAGGCTAGAGAAATGGGCTGACAGGAATCCCATGAAGTTTAACAAAAGCAAAGATGGGGATGGAATTATCCCATGGCTGAGATTACCCCATGCTAGAAGATGGCTTTGCAGAAGAGACTTGGGTGGGCAAGAAACTGAACATTATTCAGCAGTATAATCCCACAGAAAAGAAAGCCAGCTGTGTACTATGGAGAAGGTAGCCAGCAGGTTTAGAGAACTCATTATTCTCCTTTATTCAGTACTTGTGAGACCACACCTCAAGGACAATATCCAGTTTTTGTACCCCCCACCTCTATTACAAGACAGACATACCCACACTGGAGCAAGTCCAGCAGGCGGCTACCAAGATGGTCAAGAGGATGGAGTGCATAACGTGAGAAGCTGGTAACCAGGCTTGTTCAGCCTGAAGATGAGAAGGCTCAGGGAGATCTTATTGCTGCCTACAGCTACCTAACAGCAACGTGTCAAGAAGACACAGCCAGACTCTTCTCAGCTGTCCGCACAGAAGGACAAGAAGCAACAGACAAAGCTACAATAGAGAGAAGTCCAACTATATAAGAAATAGATTTTAATCGTGAATGTAGTGAAAACAGGCATTCTAAAAACTGGGAAAATACGAACTCTGCATTTACTACCTTCCCCTCCTCTCTTAGCAAATGCAATTATTTTAGAAGGTGATTAAGCCACAAGTGGTAGGAAAAAAATTACTTAACAAGTAAGTGAGAAGTAAGATTACCTTTTAATTCCTTTGTATGCATACTTCGAACACTCTGCCTGTACTTGAAGTGCTAGTTCTCGAGTGGGAGCAAGGACTAACATTCCTGGCCCCCCACGCTGATCTTTGGATCTGCAATAAAGCATCTTTAGAATGTGGGTATATAAGGCTAGGCAAAGTCCATCACATCTGACATCGAATATTTTTATACTGTACTAGACTTTCTCAGTACACTGCTACTAACAGAATTTACGGTGACAAATTGGGCACTTACTCCACCAGGTTTATAATTTTTTTCCAATTTATGATTTATTATCTTCTTTACTAGAAAACCACCACATGGGGGGTGGGGGGGAAGTATCCACATCTAAACAAGTCAGACATGTGAGTAGTCCTTACATTGGTTGTGAAGTCAAGTGAATGAATCCAGGCATTAAGTATGCTAATGTCTTCCCCGTACCAGTCTGTGCTATACCAATAAGATCAATCCCTTGGAGTATGATCGGCCATGCCTGGGACTAACATAAAACAACAAATGTTAAATACACTTTTCTCTTAAGCTTCAGTTAAAGAGTCACCAAAATTAAAGAAGTACCTGAATTGGTGTAGGTTTTTGAAAACCAATTTTTCTTATATTAGCCATAATATCAGGATAATGTTCAAATACATCTTCAAATTTACAAACGGGATTGGGAATGCAGCGCTTTTCACCTTCTTTTAAGTCATCACAGATTATATTATTATTTTCTTTCCTGTATAGAATTAAAGAAATGCAATTGCTTTAAAATCTCATTATCTGAAAAAGTAGAGCTAACACAAAAGACTGTCTTTCTGACTTTTTGTTTTGTTTTGTTTTTAAATTCCTGGAACAACAAAAAACAAGTTCAGGCTCTTGAATGAGACTTGTAACTATTCTTCTAACTTTTAAGAAAGCCTTACTACAGAAACACTTCTCCTGGAGGCATCAATTACCATTCTTTCTTAAGAATGACTAATTTGAAATTATATATGGATATTAACATGAACTGCAGTCCTGTCATATCAGACTTCGATTATACTCTATTACAAACTAAATAACCGTGACAAGTTTTTAAACCTAAAGACAACCTAGAACTCATAGGAATGCATTGGACTTCTTTGTCAGAACCCTACATTCTGACAAAAGCCCTCCCAAAATATTTTCAGAGCAGCTCCCTGGATGCTCTAGAAAATACAAACAGAACAGTTTAGAAAAAAGAACATGGTCAATAAGACAAGCTCCAAAAAAAAAAAAACCAAACCACCAACCCCCAAACAAACAAAACCCAAAACACAACAACGCACACAAAAAGCTACATTAAAAACTGAGGTTCTGAGGCTCCCCCCAGTTAAGAGGTATTAATGTGCGTTAGTAGTTTATCTTCATTCCAGTCCTGTATCTTTGGAAGATTTCATTCAGCAAATAGTTTTACTTCAAGTGGGGTGTGGGCTAGGAAAAGAATGGGTAATTCAACCTTTCCTCATGTTTACTAATAATGTTTGGTAAGGTTTTTTTTTTTTCAATTACTGTCTTTTTTTCCTTAAAGCAGACAGATTAGATGAAAAAGGGAAAACATTCCTTTATCACACAAGTGCTATTCCTCAATGCATGTTCTGAACCTACAGAACAATCTGTTGTTGCTCTTGACTAGCTCTAACGATAACAGGTACATATACTTTAAGGAAACAGGTGTCAATTCCATGCTTCACTCATTGTGGCAAGGTTTCTCTAGTGGGCACGCAAGAGAAAAAACAGACATCATGCAAAAAGAAAAGTAATAAAAGGTAACGCTTCAAGAATGTTCACCAACTTCATTAGAACTACTGAAAAGGGTTGAAACTATTACCAATCACTTGAAACAGATGATCTGCTTTTCTTGCAAAGTAACGATGTAGATTGCTGGATCAAAATGAATGGATGCAGTTAACTGAGGCATGTACTCACCAGGACGTACTTGTAAAGACAAGATAGATAGGCAGATAGGAAGAGAACAGTAATTGATGTTGAAATTTGTTCTGAAGATGGTATTTGACTAAAATACGTGGGGAAAAAATGGCGGCCAAGAAGTATTCAATATGTGAACAATAATATTTGGAAGGACCTAGAAAACATGAACATTCTTTGCACTTCATCAGACAGCAACAGCCAAAAGCCAATGAACTGTCTTGATTTTTTTCCCTTCTGAAAGTCAACTAGATCAAACACTTTTAGAGAAGCAATTAATCCCTAAAGCTAATTTCCAAAGCAACTAATAATACCTCATCTGCTACTTATTGTTTAATTCCTAAGAAAGAGTTCCTAAGAAGACCTAAGTTATTAAAAGACCCTAACATTAATGCTTCTGTCTCAGTGTTTTATCTCCCACTTTCTGGGCTTTATACCTTAATAGTTATTTTTGCCAAGCAGATGATTCCCTACAGAAATGATCTTACCGCCACAATTCCACTTCTTCTTGTGACATAGATGCAGTCCTTGATGATTCTTTATAGAAGTTTTTCTCAATTGGAGGCAAATCTTAAACAATCAGAAAAAGTAAACTTGAGTCAGTAAGAAACGCTACAGATTCAGGGTAAGTCTGCTAAAGCTTAAGATGGAAATCCCAAACCCCAGACTGTGCCTTGTACTAGGAGACTAGTCAAAAGCGGTGGACGACTATTGTTCACGTAAAAGATGAAGGCTGAGACAAAAACTTAAGTATCTGCAAAAGAACCACTTCCCCACATTTCAAGTTCTAAAGTAATTTCTACTAACATATGTAGTATAATATTTAACAATTCTCAGATTTTTGCTGTGGCCATAATCAAAACAACAGCATTTTCAAAGGATGTAGTCAAAATACCAACTGAGTAGTAAGTTTAAGTCTTCACACAGCAACTAGTGTCCTCCATGACTATGCTTCACTGCAAATACTTAACTAATTTGGACACTGAAAGATTCAGTCATCTCAAAGCAAAAATTAAAAACATTTAAGCATTCAACAGATTTATCGTATGAAGACAAGTACCACACAATCAAAATTTGAAAACTAACCTGCCCACTTCATAGCTTCGTATTTAGCTTTGTTTTCTCGAAGAGAGGCCCAGTTAATCACCAATTTCTTTGGGTTATTTTCAGGCTTGATAACGTCCAAGGTTTTTCCTGCGGAGTTAGTACCAAAATGCTGCTGTTTGATGGAACCTGTCAGAGGGTGCGGAAGAACCCCCCTTAAAACAAACACTTTATTTTCTTTTTCTATTGAAAGGCCTCTTATGTGATTTTGAATAGACATGAAGCATTTAAATAGAAAATTCTTTCCTAGGTCTTAGCCTGAAATATCAGTAAAACCTGTACAAATCCAGTTCTGATAAAAAAAGAAGCATTTCAACATCTTTAGCTACTTAAAGAAAGTAATGAGAGGTTCTGAAATGCTGCTCCTCCAGCTATAAATGAGGCTTGTTGTGCGGCAGGCTTTTGAAAAACTTGTGAACCCAGTAGATGATACGCAGACAGAAAGCTTTATTTTTAACAGCTACAAGAGCAAGGCTTACTTCTAAAGCATCCAACATCACCACAATAAAGTCTCAGTGTAGTTACACTCTATACCTCTTTTTTTATGAGGTTAACACTTCTTAAGAAAGGTTTTACACTGAAGATATAAATGGCAACACAATTATGTATTAGTGCAAAAGCAGAAAACATGGGGAAAACACAGTCACGCATACTAAGGAAGAGTTTACTATTTCTAGACTCTTGAAACATACTCGTCCACATTCTGGGGCACTTCTAAAATCAAAACTCATAACTACTCCACTCCTTATTCTAACACTGGAACACAACTCTCAGATCCCTTCTTCCTCATCAGTGCCCCAGATCAACAACTGTGATGGATGTTGTACGTGCTCCCAACGACTTTTTGCACAGGCAAGCAAGACAAATACCAATAACATAAGCAGCATCTCCACATACAATCGTTACTTATATATCCACGTAACAGACAAAATTAACACAATAAAGCCTAGTAAAGTGAGGCATGATGTGCAACATCAAATCTTAAATGCTAACTTCCCATGAAAGTAGTAAGAAGTCAGCATCGTCCATGCTATGATCAGTACGTTTGCTTTATAGACTACATTTATAAAAGCTTATTGAATTTTAATACTGCACAGATACTACATTAAAACTTATACTAGAACGAATACTTGAATTTTGGGGGAATCAGACTGATAATGCAAGAAACCAAGTAGTATAGCATTCTGCATGCATTAAAATTGTTGAAAACACACAGGAACAGATTTTCACAGAAGTTCGGCAGTTTGAGCCGGGGGGAACTGTTCATAGCTGAGAAAGAAGGATGTCTAGATATTTCTGTTTTAAGGAGGTATGTCATTGTCCAAGAACAATATGAAAGTTAACTCACTTTGGTAAAATACTAACAATATAAAAACTCTCCAGCAAAGTACCAAATATATGGAAGGACAATCCACAGTATTTTTTTTTCCAAAACCACATTTCTTACCTTTCTCAGCCCCACCTCTAACATAGTTTTGTCCAGATCTTGTAACAGCATCGTCAATCAACATCTTGGCTTTGTTTTGCACAGCAACACTGCCAAAAATCTTTACTTCAGCTTCATAGGTTCCCTTTATAACCTATGTTCATAAAACCTTACTGAGTTTTTTAATACTGCAAAGACAAGCATTATATAAAAATATATGCTGAAAAGGGTCTTTCATTTTTTCTTCCTGAATTTGAACTTCTCAGGAAAAGGCCCTTTAATTCCCTACCTATAAGAAGGGGGGGGGGAATCAGTAAGCTTTTCCTACTTTTACGTACCAGTCAAGCTACACCCTCAATTCCACTTCCTTTTTACCAATTCTTGTAAAAGAGTAGAATTATTACAGCTATTGCAACACCCTTCAACTTGCTGCAGTAATGCTGGTTTACATGGAAGCAAACCCAAGTATGTTCCCAACAGAGTCCAGGCCTGGATTACACACAGCAGATGGTACCTTTATCCTGGAACCCGAAGAATCCTCAAGTTCTCTTATTTTAGTTCCGCCCCGACCTGTTATAAAGATACACTGCAGGTATTACATTTAGGCCAAACTGTCAAAAACTACACATAGTATCTGTAAGTATTTTGGTTGTGACTAAAACCTAAGACCTCCATATGAGTGCATGCATCCATAAATAAAAGAACTTGTGACACCAAACTATTGGAAAATGCAGGCAACTTTTTTGGCAATTAACCAAACGCAAGGTGCATGGGGGGGCCGGGAAAGCACCTCAGTTGAAGAGATGAAACAGCAAAACCAGATCAAGAGAGAGCCACCCCTCCTCCAGGTGACTAGAGGGACTTCAGCCCACTTACACACTGCTGGCCATGGGAATCAGACATCAACCCAACCACTTTAGGGAGGAAAAGCTCAGCTACCCTGGCGAGTGGGAGAGCTCCACTCTTCAGCCAGTACTCTGCAAAAGCATCCTGCCATCCCCAGGTGAGAAAGCTGTTAAGGGGATCACGAGGGGCTGGGGCTCTTCCATGGCCAGGGAGATGGAAGGCAGCGATGGACCTCCTCGGGGCACAGAGGGAAGGGCAGGGGCCCACACGAACAAACCTCTCCGCAGCCGGGTCCTCTCCCCCTCCCCCACCCGCTTACCTTAGCGGGCCAAGCACCCCGGGGGTGG
>NW_009223901.1:42607-54135 GCF_000690835.1 Fulmarus glacialis | reverse complement strand
TGTTGAGGTAACACATCCAGTGGAGCCTAGCAGGCACCTCCATTTGATCATTTGAGTCCCTCTTTAGACTGTGCTGATGGTACCAGTTAATCTCCATTGACTGTAATAGCTGAGATTCCTGTCTCACATACAGACCCCTACATTTTTTCTTAGTCAACAGCTGAGTCATACTTCAACTACTTTTTGTAGAAGTTTTGTGGACATTCAGTAGTATAGGTCCAATACCAAACTACTAAAAAGAATAAGAGTTTTGCCCTACCCTTCATAGGTGGAAGAGGCCTTCAAGTCTTGGGCACAAGGTTCCTTCATTGGGTTCATTTTATGGTTCTACTGTTATTGACAAATGGAAAATATTAGCTGCTATTAATCGTTTTCTCCCCATTATCACCAAGAACTTTACAGACAGGGATAGGTAATCCTGCCTTTCTCCAGAAACAGAAATAATGACACCAAGACTTCCTCCCAGATACATGGAAAATCAGTGCAAAATTGAGAACAAGACCGCATGATTTTCAGCACATCCACCCACTAAGTCTTGCTGACTTGTGATAAATTTTAATTGCAAATTAAACTTTTTGCTGATCTAATAGAAATCTGCATTAAATTTCCGTGCACCAAAACCCAGAAGCAATAAAGAAAAAAAGATGCAGAAAGAGGAAAGGTTTTAACCTACTGCATATGTATTCAAAGTATCATTGCTGTCTTGCACTAATAATCAAGGATTCCGGCTCTGGACTCTTCACTCACATATGTTTGGGATCACATCACGTTAAATGGAAAAGCGTTGGTGTCTCCCTTCCCTCTTTCATTACATGAGGTTTGATCACGTTGTGTGAATGTTCAACCCCCAAGTGGAGCAGAATCAGGCAAGAAGAGAGCAGTCCTTCTGCCATGCTTAAAGCATTCATGTTCATTAAGATCACGGTGGGGCATAAGTACAAAAATGGAGGCTTCCAGCCAAGCAAAATACATTGTAGAATATTGAGAAATTGTGAGTAATGAGGTGTATGATCCAGCATCACTCAGCTTTCTCATTTCCAAATTGCAATGAGATCTGAAATTGCCCACTTTCACGTCATTTACTGAGGCTTAACAAAAAAATCCATTCTCTCTCACATTGTGCTCCCTAGAGAATTTCTAAATCATGTGATTCTGCCATTGTGGTCCTGTTCTGCTTTCAGAAGCGTTTCTGGAAAAATGTCTGTTGTCCCCAAATGCCTGTTAATTGTGCTCAGTTTACTATGAAATGATTGTTTTTTCTTCTAATGGCTTATCCTGCAAATCAAACAGAGATTGGCTCATCCATCTGAGCTCACGCTTTCTTGCACATTAACAACAGTGCAGAAGAAAGCTAAATTATGCCCACAGTTATTGCAGGCAGTCATGGTCTTCCAGCTAATCTCAGAGCAATGTCACTGGAATCCCATTATCTTCAGCAGTAGAGATTAGGCTGAATTAAGCAGCTATTTTCCACCAAGTTCCTCCTCCACCATTTACTGAATTTGCAGGGCTAATATATAGTATTAACAACTTTCCAACACAGCCTGGATTTAGTGCTTCAACGAAGCGCATGTTTTCTTGACTACTTTTACAGTGTACATGTGCATTCAAAAAGTGGGGTGTTGAGAGCAATGTAAGCAGACAAAATTCATCCACATCTGACTTCAGCAGTGCAGAACTATTCCGTTTAAAGATGGTATATATAAGCCATCATCCATCTGATTAAAACTGACCATGAACAAGGCCAGAAACTGGAGGTCTAGCCATCAGAACGATGAGGTCCTGGGACAGTTTTCTTCCAGAAATATTAGGTGTGAAATTGAGAGTAGCCCAAACAGAATGAACTGAGTGAATTGAGAGTAACCCTGGTCCTTCATGAGGGCTGCAAGAGCAGCGTGCTCCAGCCTGCCCGTCGACGGACAGCCTCTGGAGGTGACTCCAGGTACGAAGGATGCCTGCGCACACATGGAGACTGCAGGCTTCCCACCCCACCACCACCTGCCTGCACCTCCCAGCCCCTGGCCGCGGGGCTCCTGGGACAGCGTTAGAGCTGCCGCAGGGAAGCGTATGCTGCTCACGGCTAAATACTCTCCTTTTTTGATTAAACTGCTGTTTCATCTGGGCTGGTAATTTGCATTCCTAAAATACAGATTCCTATGAAATTAAAAAAGAAAACTAAAGTAACTACGAATTTATGTGAAAACAAAAAGATCAGTGGAACCTAAAACCTATGATACATTTTTAACATTTCAGCATGCACACAAAAGTTATAAAGGTATCCCTAAAAAACTCCAACTGCTGCTGTAACAGAAATATGTTCATAAACGATCAAGAAAGTTGTAATTGGGTATTGAGGCATTTGCAGACTAATTTGCCCCCAGAGCACTCAATTTCCTCTCCTTCTCAATTTTCTTTAACTGTAATTTCATTTCAATTCCTGCTCACTGTAAGACCCACACGGCATTAGCTATAGTTGTATTCAAGGCACCTGCCAGTTTGCCAAAGGCCCTTCTGAAGTTGGTTACAAGACACTTTGTGCCAAGGCATGTTCAATAGCTCAATAATCTATTAGTCATATTAAATTGAAGTATCCGAGCATGAGCGATTGGACATTTCAAGAAAGCATTGGCAGCACTGGAGTAAATATAACCATAACTCAGTTTTCCAGGAGTTAAAATTCTCCATTTGCTTTTATTACACATGGAAAAACTTAAATGTATTCTGAGTTTAAAACACCACCCCTGCTACTACTACCACAGATCAAAATTGCACTCACTTAGATAGTACATGGGAAACCTCTGGTATCAGGGAGGTTGTGTGGAAGGGAAGAAAAAAACCTGAAAGGCTCCAAGACGGCAGAAGTTTGTAAGCTGGGAAACCCATGTCTCTTTAAGATGCTCTCTGTGAAAGCTCTGAAAGCTCCTTCTCAAATTAATTTTGCATACTTCTAGAGGCCACTAATGGATGTGAACACTGATGTTTTCTCTGGCAACTGCGAATAGAAGATCATGAATGAAATCTTACTGGAGCTGGCTGCAGGCCATGTGGTCTAGCTGAGCAATTAAAATACCTAGATAGTGCACTCAGTGCAATCTGTACAATTATTGCGTCTTCTTACCAGCTCGTAATCTTGAGACTTTCCAACAACAGAACCTCTGTTCTGGCTTTTGAACACCACCAAATAGCAGCAATTCATTAAAAGACTTGTTAAGTTGACTAGAATAGCTTCAGTGTTGTGGTATTGCTTTCACGCTGTGAAATCAATGAAACCTTTCCAAATACCCATAATTTGCCTTGAAATATTTCTTAATAATTTAAATTCCTGCCCAACTCTGCTGAAGTCAACAGCATTAAACAGGTGTGGTTGTATGACAGAGCTCAGCAAAGGAGGACTCAGCCGAGGGGGAGATTTGGGAAGAAAGATGGAGGCCCCAGTAGGGCTCCCACGCAAAGCAGCACACGTTGGCCCTGGGACACCTCCAGCAGAAAACGAACATTTTTTAAAAATCACTTGAAATTTTACCAGTAGAGGGAAACAGAGCACCTTGGCTGCAACCTGCTCAGAGATCAGGGCTGTCACTGGCATCTTGAGTGTCCCTTTTCCTTGGTGATGATCTGTTCTCCTGTCTCTTCTCCTGGTGAGCGCTGGGTTGACCCCTTGCTTCCCACAGCCGTACACTTGCATGCAGGCAGCCCCATGCCTGGGAGCAGGCAAGGGCCCTGCACGGGCCGCCGCATCTGCTCAGCTCAGAGGATGAGCAATGACTTCAACATCGTGCTGTCCGGGCTTGTGTCTTCCCAAAAATGAGTTAGTGTTTGCCCTTGGTATATAAATGAAACCTTCAAAGTTGGTTTCTTGAAGTTAGATTGCTAAATCTCCATTAAAGCATTTAAATACAAGAAGCTTAATCTTCAAAGCTGTTACATACCTCTGACTTAGTGGAATTTGTGGCTTCTTAGCACTTCTGAACATCAGGCCCCTAAACATGTACTTCTGCACTCATCTTTGGCATTAGGATCCTGGGTAGAGGGACGGAGTTGTTGGGGGCGGTGTGGATTTGTTTTTCTCAGTCTGTTAAGAAATAACACTTTTATATGCAACCTGTAATTGGTGGGTTTGCTTGCTTTTCAGCTTCTCTGCCTTTTTCGTAGATGTGACTGTGGTATGGAAGTTTAGATAAAAAGACGGTATATCTATATCTTGCATGGTACAAATACAGCAGCAGTTCCTTGAAAGCAGTAAGTTCAGAAACTTTCAAAGGAAAAAAAATTCCTTGCTTTCCCTGGGATGAATCCTATCTTTGGCAACTGGAGAGCAATAGCGTGGTCAGAGAGATTTTCTGCTCATGCAAATGTGTGTGCAACCTGCGCTTCACCATCCGTCCCAGCTTTCTCTTCTCTGTCCCATGTCCTGCAGCGGTGCCTTCGTGTTCCAAAAAATGACTTCCGTTAGAAGTTGTAAAGGAGGGAAACTGGCAGGCTGTGTTTCAAATCTGCCTTTATTAGTCCAGCAGATGTACAGAGTGATACCAGGCCTGCGTTTGTAACCTACAACAACAAGTTGTAAGTAACTTTTTAAAAAGACTTCATTTCCTGAAGCCGTGCCATGGGGAGGAAGAGTGCTCTGAGGCCTGGGTCTCCCATCGTCAAAGTCAGGGACTTGCAGTGAGGTGCCATAGTGCCTTTGGCCAGGACTTCTTGGGAGGCAATGGGACTTGCGCCAGCACGAAGCCAGGACGTGGCTGCGATGGGCACCTGGGCTTGAAAGGCACTCCTGGATCCTGCAGCTGAGAGCATCATAGACCTAAACATGCAACCCATTATCTGCACATACAAATGCAACAGCTTAAATTGATATTTTAATTCCGGAAAACCACAGACTCGCAGCAAAGTAGCCAAGAAGTGTGGGTTATAATTAGTGGAGTTTTTACAGGTTCAGTTTCCCTGTTGAGTAGCCCCATGCCCACTAACATGATCTTCTTAAAGGAGTCAATATTCTACAAGCATTCAAAAGCCATTTAAAAAAAAAAAAAAAAAAGTGTGTCTTATTAAGAGGGTTATCATTCCTTAGATGAGATCAATAGACAAAGCTGATTTTTCCAAGAATCAAGGTTATCTGGGGTTTTGTCTTGTCCTTGAAAACTTTTCTTGCATTGAAAAACAAGTCTTACAGAGGAATGATGACGAATTACTGAAAATGAGACTGTCTGAAAGTGTTGCACAGGAAATGTGTGTTTTTTCAGTTGCACTTTTTCAGGTTTGTCAATGAAAGGTGTAGATGTAGAACCACATCTGCATTTTATGGGCAAGAATCTTTATTTTTCTTCTTTCATAAAAACTATGCCATTATAATAATCACTGCTTATCATGAAAAGTTTGTACATGGCTGGAAAAACAGCCATTTGTAGAACAAATAGAATCATAGAATTCTGTTCTATTCTGTCTACAGAATAAATACAGGGCATTAAATTATCAGTAGTATTTATTTCAAAGTGAGAGCATACAGAAGTTATTTTAGAATCTGCATTTTTTACAAGCTTTCTCTGTGTTTTGTTCTGTTTGGTTTTAATACCAGTCTGTGCAGGAGCGATAGAGAGAAATTGTTAAAAGATTTTTTTCAGTGTAGACTATAAGCTGCAAGTAAAATGCAACAGATAGGATTATATTAAACTGCCTCAGTCATCAAGCATTTTCTTCTCCCTATTATCTTTTACGGCAACAGCATTGCTTACTTGACTAATTTTTGCATCTTGTTTGTTGGGAGAAAGTTTTCTTATGCTTTACTCATTTCGGCTGATTTTCTTTTTTGCAAAGAATGATAGGATTAGCTAAAAATAAATCTGGTATTGACAGTGTCAGCTGTTCCACAACATAAATTACCTTCCAAATATCATAATATTGGATCAAAATTAATTTCTTCCAAATCACTCAATCTGAAAATGCATTTCCTTCCTGAGAAATCTGGATCACACTTTCAGGTTTTTCCTTGTATCTACAAGGACAAGGAACTTGCTTTCTGACGGAAAAAGTGTTTTTTCCATTTTCCTTTAACTCTAGAGGATAAATACCTACTCCGTTACATCTCAATAAGATCCTGAGAGTCGCGAACACAAGTTAACAGTATTGTCGAGATTTTCAAAGGCTGGTTAATAAAGCTGGACAACAGCTTCATCAAATGCCTTTTATTCAGCTACCTAGCTCTTGTAATGACAATTGGAAAGAATCGTGCTGTGTCCTTAAATGATTTCTTAAGCCTCTCCATTTCTGTGTTACTCCCCTTTAGCCGAGGGATGACTTGGGTAACAGAAACTCAATTATATGTTGTTTTCCTTTTCATTAAATATGCTCCCCTGGTTTAAAAAAACACACTCAAAACCAGGAAAAATATTCTGTTCCAAAATAATAGCTGATAGCAGTACTAATGATGTTTTGTTTAATAAGGCTTTAATACTCACCACCCATGGTGAGTATGAAGTCTGCAGAGAAACCATCTTAAGCAGACCATTAGTATTCTTTACAAATGTCAAAATAAAAAATGTCTCCTTAAACAGTATGTATTTTCTATTCTGTCTTTTTTCTCCTTGTATTTAAAACTCTTTCGATTAAAATAAAGAGCTCATTTGGTGTTAACTGTCCCAGTAAGAGTGTGTTGTGTTCATCATTGGGGCTGCGGTAATGCATTCCCCTCAATTGCTATTGCCATTTGCTGGTAGTTGTCGTGAATGCTGACTGCTTGACCTGAAGTTATTTTATACACTTTTTGCCAGCTATTTGTCCCACGTTATTAAGATTTTAGCAAACAGTAACTCAGATTTGGAGATCTAAATAAAGCATAAAAATGCACTTCATATTTCACTAAACCGATTTATGTTTGAAGTAGCTATTTATTGGAGGATGTACTTTCCTACGGAAATAAGCTTCAACAAAAAAGTACCTTGCAATGGCCTAGTGAAAACCATCTTTGCATCTGTATCTTTGCAAATGTTGTCATACCCTTCTTGAGTGCTCTTAGCTTGTGAATTATTCAGATGGAAATATTATGCTGCACATGATCACACTGAAGAGCTGTGAAATGAAGAGTGGTGCACAGGGAATGAAGGAAAGTGTGTAAAAGAGACTTTGTAAGTAGCCGCCTCTATTCATCAAAATCCCAAATCTGCGAGGGCTGCTGATGTCGACAAGACAAGAAATTGCTTTTGGGTGCTTTACTTGAAAGGGACCACTCTTCTCACCCTGCCATGCCATTACTTTCCCTGAAGCATCGTAGCAACAGACAAATACAGTTTATAGCAGATGCTTCTGGGGTTTTATGTTATTTGGTTAGCTGCACAACACTGAGAAGTTTAATATTGGGCAAGCTCTTACTTTGATATTAGCTTGAAGTGATTCCCTGTGTACTTTTGTGTACATAAAGATATTTAAATCTAGTAACTGAGATGATACTTCAGTGCCAAGGTCAGAGTTACATATTTTTTTAACCTGCCAATAACAAATGCACCTCTTGCCTTTGAACATAATCCATCTATTCTGAAGCAGGGATTACAGTTTAGTACTGAAATTCAAATAGCAGGTATATAGTTTTTTAGCAAGATATGTGAACTTCCAGATCTGCAGATAAAGCTTTGTAATAAGGATTATTCTTCTTGTCCAAAAATGTAAGCAGAAATATAATACTAGACCATTACCTTATAAAGAGAATATTTACATTGAAGAAGCATCAGCTTTGCAGAAATCAGATGCTGTGTCCAGCTGGAATCAGGTATGTTCCTCTGCACGTGTAGTCACTGGTAAATAGCAGATCTGATTACACGCTTTGCAACATAAACTAAAAGTCAGAATGCTGTTCCAAATTGTGACACTTCAAATGTCAGTCTACAAAGCAAAGAATGAATGACAAGAAAAAATTTTGTTGTTATCACTTGCTGTAATATTTTTCTGTTGCCTACCATTTTGTAAAGCAAGTTTCCACTCACTTCCTTCAGGCCAACAGTGCAGTTTCAGAAAAGGGGAAATAGTTTCTTTATGATGAACTGAGAAATGTGCAAAGACCTATTTTTACAGTTTCCATTGCTGACTGGGAGCGGAGTTCTCAGAGGCTCCCTCTGCCCCGCGGCAATGCTCAGCCCCGTCCCCCGCTGCGGGGCTGCCTCGGGGCCACTCGCTGGACCTGGGGGCCACTCGCTGGACTTCTGTGGAAGTTTTGGGGGCGGAGGGTGTCGTGCCTGCCAGGTACGCTGCCTCAGGCACATATTTTAGTGTTTGGCCGTGATTGCGTAATTTTCTCCCATCAATTTTCATGGTAAATATAAGGACATGCGGTTATTTTATTATACAAAGCAATGTCTCATTGTACTGAAATCTTTTTCTTCCTCCACTTGCTGCTGTAGTAATTAATGTGATTTTATTATAATCTGAATTTTAGCAAAGACTGGGATATTTGGTGATTTCTTGTAAAAAACAGTTTCAGACAGTTTGAGGCTGGCCTCTTCACAAGTACTGCCTAAACGGTTATCACTCTTGGAGCTCATTTCCAGCTCTTTTTCCAGTAACCTTTTTTCTGTCAGTGGTCAGATTTCTTCCAGACGAAACATGAGGTCCGGGCCTGATCCTGCAAAGACTTCAGTGAATGAGTATTTAGAGATAATGTGCACCATGCCCCAGGCTGGCTCCTAAGGAGAAAGCTCCCTATAAAGACCATAAGAATTTAGGAAGTGGGTTTGTTCATCAGCTGCACCAAGTTAACTTGATTTTTTGGAAGCTCATCAAAGTTTGTCTCTCATAATTTCTATTTTTTTGCTGAGACATGCGGCAAGGGAGATTATCCTCTGCTTGGTTTGGTCGAACATTAAACAAACAATTATCATTAAGGATTATAAGGAAATTATCTGCACTGTACTTGGGTCTCACATGGATGGGATGATCTGACTAAGGAAGCTGAATGCTCTCCTACAAGCCAGAGGAAGGCTTAGGTTTGTGTGATGGAGATTGTTCTTAGTCATAGTTACCACATTGTAACAGCCAAAGAGCAGTTAAATGGGTGTTACTTGCATTATAAAGGCAAAAATGAAAAAAGATTTCACCCTGGAAAGCCTGGTCTTATTCTGGTGCCCTAAGCCTCCAGAGAGGATGTTAGGATCTAGGCCAGGCTTGAATTTAGGGTTAATAGCTTAAAGGAAGAATTTTGAAAATAAAGCGATACTGTTGGTGAGAGAAGTAAAACTCCCCTCAAAGTATATGCAGTTACTGAAAAATGAAAACCCCTGTTCCATCACTTGTATTTATGTGCTAGAGGCAGAGGTCATGAAACTGCACCCTCTATGTTGTCACCAGAAAGAGGAGCTGTCATTCAGTTTACACAGAGCAGAGCCCTCTTCCTGATCCAGAAACTGCTACAATGCATTTTGGTTTACTTTTTTCTTTCATGGAAAGAAAAATTTACATATCTGCTCTTCCTTAATTGAAATAAATCACCTTGACTAAACATACTGTCTTCTCCTGCATACTGCAGCACCAGGAGCTCTCGATTCCCTAAACTAGCAACTCTCACAACTTGTGTCTTTTCTATTTTTCTTTTGCTAAATTATTCAGTTAAAATAAATTATCTCCCCCAGGTTATATTTTTAAAATAAAATCAAATCATATAATTATGCAGGTTGGAAGGGACCTCTGGAGGTCATCCAGTTTGACCCCTGCTAAGAGCAGGTCCAGCTACAGCAAGTTGCTCAGGGACACGTCCCATAGGGTGTTGAATATCACCACGGGCGGCAATTCTACAGCTTTTTTGAGCAACCTGTACCAGTATTTGGCCACCTTCAGGGTGAAATATTTTTCCATATATCCAAAATAGTTCAAGAAGTATTTTGCAGCAAAAAAAAAGGAGTTGCTCATTAACAGTATAAAAGCTCCTGCACCAGACTAAGTCACACATTAAAATAGGGAAATGTTTGATAACCATCAGGAAATGACTGATGACAGTATATAGTAGGATAAATGTTAAGTAAAAGGTAGTGACTCTGTTTTGAAGATTTTTGTAGCGTTTTTTTTAACAAAGAAAATAGTTTAACCATAGACAGTCAACACACTTGCAAACTCAGACTGGTAATTTATCAAGGCACAAAAACTCTCTGAATTCAGAATGATTGCATTAAAAGTTGGAGAGTTCAAGGAAATAAACACATATTTATATAGAGAGAGATATATACTGATAGAAAACCCCAGGCAACTCTCTAGAGCACTAGCACTGCTAGCACCAGACACATGGATAAGCAGCTATGGAATATCCTTTTCACATGATCTCTCTCTTACAGCTTCCCCAGTGAATTTAACACAACAAAATCCATTGATTCCCATGGGAGCAAGTTGTACTCATTTTCTTTTGCAATTTGTCTTCCCTGGCGTGGATTTCATTTTGTTATGCTGAGGGGGTCAGGGCTACAAGAAAAGCCTTGTATTCCTTCACACCATGTTGCCCAAGCCCACGATCAGAAATGCTCAGCCCCACAGCAGGATTTGGGTGCCATGGTGGGGGCAGAGAGATGGCCGTGGCGTGGGGGGTGCTGCCCTGCGCCTTGCGTGCCCCGTGCATCCCCCCCTTCCTGCGCGATGCTGAGAGAGGAGGGAGATGTGGGGAGACGCGTGGTCAGAGCAGAGGCAGAGTCCTGCCCCACGCACTTGCCTCCACCTGCCAGAGCTGGGGGTCCTGCGGGCAGCAACTGCTGCTTCCAATTTCCAGAGACTGCCAGCTCAGGTCTTAAAGTTGCTCAGGGAACTTTTCAGGACATCAGGTCTCTAAGGAAGAAAGCGAGACCTTGCACATTCACCTCTTGGCATGTGCATTTTTGCACAAAAAATGCAGATTCTGTAGCAAAAGACGCTTTTGGATTGTTTTTGTTAGACCAGCTGCTTCTTTGGATCTCGTATTCTTGCACTTAGTTTCTCCCTGGAGCATCGGTTGCCACATGAAAGTTTGTTCTGGTTTCTAAGAAAAAGTACTGAAAAGCTGTACGCTGCTCATGGCTGAGGGAGGAGATTTTAAAGGAAGGAATAAACACTTGGCAATGATAAGTGGTGACAAGTAGCTTACAGAGCTTAAAGTGGTCCTTGTGACCCATTCCTCATCTGTGGCACCAGTTCATTGTAGAAGGCTTGTCCAATTCTACAAATTCAGAAAAATTACTAAATGTAGAGTAACTCATGCTAGCAACATTCAAATAAGGGCATAGCGCTTGACTGGTAATAATTATAAACTCCGGTCACCCCCAGTAATTAGAAGCACTTGGAGACCGGTGTCCTCATCCAAAACCTCATCCATGAACAATGTGCTGCTCTGTGCCGCCAGTGCCTTTGTGTTCAACAGAGCCTGACCAAGAAATCGAGCTGTGACAGGCTTCATACACAAGTATCCTGTGTCACCCAAGTGCCACGTTCCTCTGACTGTGTGCTGGTTTTGGCTGGCATAGAGTTAATTTTCTTCACAGTAGCTAGTATGGGGCGATGTTTTGGATTTGTGCTGGAAACAGTGTTGATAA
>NW_009223901.1:0-42182 GCF_000690835.1 Fulmarus glacialis | reverse complement strand
CACATCCCGCGGCAGGGGAGGGAGCAAGCGGCTGTGTGGGGCTTAGTTGCTGGCTGGGGTTAAACCACGACACTGTGACACTCACCAGAGGTGATGGGTTACACAGAGGCCAACATGTATTTGTGCATAATGTGCTGCCTTCTTCCATACCATGGCCATTCGTTCCTAGCAGGGCTGGAAATGAAGCGGGTTTCGACTGCCTGTAACCTAACTGGTCTTGGGTCACTCAGCAAGATGTGTCCCTGTGACCACTGGGCTGTCCTGGACAAGTTGTGACACAGCACAGCTCGGGACGCTCAGGAAGGACATTTCTGCTGGAAAAGTTATGACTGGTAAGCCACTGTTTCTTCCTCCCAAACATGCCATTTTTCACCGGGCATCAGAAAGAGCCAAGAAAGGAGTTTTAGAGGCCAAAATTGCGTAACTTCTTTGGAAGCAGAAGAAACCAATGACTAATATTTTAAATGTGTTTTATTGTTGTTGATTTGTTTGTTCTCCATGTGGCTGAACAGGCTTAGTGAGACATATCTGCTGGCGATGCAGCAAGGGCTGCCTGCCTGCCTGCCTCCTGATTCTGCAACCTCTGGCTGCATCCACGTTGCAAAATAAGAGACGGTTAGAGCATCTACCTATCTACAGCAATGAATGATAGCTTATATCCTGGCTCTCTTTGGGACTACTCCAGCTACCCCTTTCCAAGAAGAATCTGTAGATAGAGCTAACCCTAAGCCAGAGTGGCCAAAACCCAGTGTCACCTAGTCTCAGGGCTAGGGGTTGGGTTTTGGCCCTTTATCATGCAGTTGTCTCGAGAAATCTCTGGCTGAGAAGTCCATCTCTTCATGAGGGAGTGAAGAAGATAAGTAAGTCTTTATAAATCCATAATAGCCTGTCAAGCAGGACAGTACATGCAGCTCCTAAGGGATGAAGTTCTTCACTACACGGTATCTGGAAGAAGGAAGACTTCCTGGATAGCCACATTGCGGCAATTTTTTCCAGGGAAGTGGACAGAGTCAAAACGAGAGAAATGTCTGAACTCTGAGCAAGGAAAATGGGAAGAGAAACTGAAAGCTTTGGACTGAAGTAGGAATAGATAGTGTGACTGTGTTTGTGTGTCCTAAAGGGGCAGAGATTAGACAGGATTAAAAACATAAAAAATGTAAACTGATGTAAGTTAGAAGCTGTCAGGTGAAAGGAATTGATAAATACAGTAAAAAGAAAGATCCGTGTTGAGTGGCTCAGGGACATAAGGAAGAGCATAGAAACAAAGCACCTTACTAACAGCGTAGGTTAGTAGTTAGTTAGTAAGAGAAAATTGTTGAAAGTGATACGGTGGTGGCACAAGTATCATTTTGTCCCAGAAGCTACTTAATCTCTGGCTTGTTGGGTCTCAGTAATGTCATATGGAACAGGACATACAGAAATGTTTTGTCATTTTACTCTCCATCACAAGCCAGTTTTTTATCTGAACAGCATTGTGATTGCCCAGGAAGGCAGCCCTGTGGCAGAGAGGGACAGGTCTTCAGGACAATCGAGGTGTCATAAAACCAGGGTTTTGACATACCTGGAGAAGTTGCAGGCTTTTGACATGCCTGGAGAAGTTGGCTTTTCCCTTAAACTAGGGAGAGCAAACCCAGTTATGAACATGCATGGTTGCTAAAGTAGTTTTTTTATAGTGGGCACATTTATTTATGTCTTTATTGAATCAAATATTGACCTTTTAATGAGGAGTTCAAAACTAGAGATGAAGAACAGGAAGAAGAAATCAACATCACAAGAACAGGTTTTTGTTCTGTTTTTTTCTCCTTTGCAGATCAGATGGATCAAGTAATGGCAATTTAACAAATTATAAGCCGTTAACTAACGTGCCGTAACTGTGCATTTTCACTCTCTTAGCCTATTCCATGTGTGTTCAGATGTGTCACTGAGAGTGGTCCAAGCCAAGTTACCTTGTCTAGCAATTGGGGAGTGCTAAGAGCCTGTAAATAGGGGGGATTCAGCTCCACAGTCCCACAAATGGAGTCAGGCTCGGATAGTTGAGTGTGGGTGTCTCCATGTGAGCTGGGTGTTGAAGCTCCCTTTACAGCCCTTGGAGACCCACTTGGTCTGTCCAGCCCTGTCTGGAGGGGGCTCGGCTGGTCAGCAGGGATGCCCACTTTGGGGAGAGCTGAATCGTTCCTTGGCTTAACCGCGTGTGTTGACGGGGGCTTAATTCAGGTCTGCTGTTATACCTACCTTTCCAAACAAACATCTGGGATACCCCAGGGGATCTCAGGTGACTTTAGGAACCTGTAAATGGGCACACGATAAACCCAACAGGCAGTGGAGTGGTGGACCGGGTGCAGGGCATGGCTGTATCGACCAGGCTGCAGGAGGAGGTCAGACACCTAGCTCATATTGTACAACCGCAAAACCAAGGTGTCCAAATTTGGAGCTGAATTTGGCCCTTTCTGACTGTCTCTGTGGCTTGACTGACTTACCAAGCCATGGTGGCCAGATTGTGTAGCCAAAGCATCCTTAGTTGCTGCCAGCAGACATTTCCCCTCTTCTTTTTGTTTTTATCTTTCCCATCCAGAGCAGGGCACTCGTCCCTACTCTCTTGGCTTGTTTTTATCTTGTAAGCTCTTTGTAGCACTTAAGGCAGTGGAGTAATACAGACGGTTAAAGATAAAATACGGACACCTGGTACCACTCAGTCTCTGGTAACTGGCTTCTGTGCGGACGTGACACAAATTCCATCCTGATGTGAAAAGAGCTTAGGACTCAAGAATATTTGGCTTGCTTGTAGCTTTCTGCATGCATTTCATGCTAACAGCTCAATGTGGCAGTCACGTACAGCCTTCCCCCACCTCCTCCCCCGCTGCTGGTGTGTTAGGAGAAATAATTCTCACTCTGTGGCTGCAAAAGATAACAAAAAAATCTCAGTAATGCATGAAAGAGGCACCCCCTCAGCATTTCAAGCTCAGCTATGCTGACAAGCCATGACATTGTGCTGCAGAATAGTCTCACGGGTGACCTGGAACACCACCTGCCATACGGACCACTGCTCTGTCGCACAATTTCATAAGGATGCTCACAGGCATGATTTACAGGAGGCAGGGATCGTTGGTGTTCTGCCAGTTGTAATCCCTGCTCAAGCGTGTATCAGTGATGGTTTTTTCTTTTTTTTGCATGCCGGAGCCTGGAAGAAACAAGCTGTTTTCTGATTATAGGGATCTGAGCTACATGCATATTATTCTCAGTTACGCAGTCTGTTTGATTACTAACATTCTGGAAATCGCAGACTCTTCTTCTGGCAAAACTGATTCTTTTCTGTAATGTCACAGCATGAGCATTGTTGTCACTTGAAAATTACTCTTCCAGGATTGTGTTTTATACCACAGCTATCTTCCTTTAAATTAGCTTTCATCTGTGTTTTTCACAGATGCAGCTAGAGCACGTGCTAGAAAGCACCAACCAGGGCATCATTCTGTTGCTTTCAGCATTAAGCGTGTTCCCGTTAATATTAGCTTCTGTGGTATGCAGGAGCCCTGACTCTGGAGCAAGTTTGCACTGAGCTAGTGACTCCACAAACCCAGAAAGTGAGAAGTTACACCATGGGAGTTTACAGCTGAAGTATATATAATAGGTATGTATAAAGTACATGAGTACAAAGAAGTCTATGTGATACGGTAAAGGAGGAAATACAAATAAGATGATCTTACTGAATATGGCAGAGAGTGTTCTTGGCACGTGAGCAGCCTGATATTTTTGGTCAAGCTTTTTTAAGTGGGGCAAGGTGGTAGTGGGAAGGTAACATGGTTTGTAAAGCTGTGCAAAAAGGTGTGAGCTCTTTGGACATACTGACCTTTTTTTGTGCCTGTGCTGTGTAGCCACAGTTGCTAACAAGTGGAAAGAAGAGCACAGAAGTAGCTTTGCGGGTGGCAATCCGGAGCTTTCCTCCCGTGGGAAGGGCAGCAAAGAGGAGGTAGTTGGATGAAGAGAGCTGGTATCTGGGTAACTGCTGCAGGATAATATTCGATATTATTTGGGGCCTCCCAGTTCAAAAGAGCTATGGAGCAATGGGAGAAGGTCCAGCAGGTTACCAAGGTGGTCGGGACATAGAGCACACAACCCAGGAGGAGAGTTTGAAGGACCTGAGCTGGTTTACTCTAGAGAAGGAGAGGCTAAGGGCTGATTTAACAGCTGCCTAATACTTCCTCCAACTGCCCAAAGGGCTACTGCAAAGACCTTGGAGTCAAACTCTTCCTAGTAATGCCAGACAATAACAGCAAGGACAATAGCCATGAGTTGTGGCCTGGGAGTTTTAGGCAGGACATAAAAGGTTTACCAGAAGAGTAAATTTTTTACCGGAGCAGTTACCCAGAGAGGGAAATCCCCATCCTTGGAGTTTTTCAAGACTTGGCTAGACAATGCAAGGCTGGCCTGATCTAGCTTTGGTAGTAGTCCTGCTTTGAGCAGGAGATTGGACCAAAGACCTGCAGAGGTCCCTTCCAGCCAACATCTCTGTAACGGCAGCCATGCTCTGCTTGCACCCAGAGCTTAAAAATAACTTTGCTGGCAAAACATGACCAGTGCACAGCATCACCTCCTGCTGATGTAGGGTGTGATCTCCTTGTCACCCCCTTCCTAAAGGTTTAGGTTTTCTGTCTCTTCTCTCAGATTATCTCTCTACTGCTAAATAAATGAAGGGTAGGGAGCAAGCCAGCTTCGCCACCCACTGCCCATCATGCTTTCCTGAGGCTGGCTCTGGCAGGGTGCTGACCGAGCTCCACGGGTCACTGGCCACGGGACGCCCCGCACCTTGAGTTTTTCTGGCTTTTCTAGGCGTCCTCAGGCTGCAGGCTGCATCTCCTGCCAACAGCGTCAGGGAAGCAGCCCAGGAGGACGGCTCTCCTCTCCCCAAATGGCTGGTGAAGGAGACACAGAGAGGGCAGCAAAGGGGTAACTTCCTTGGTCTCACAGTAAAAGTATCCGAGAGTGCAAGCGCTCAGCATCACTTCAACCCTGCAAACAGCCTCTGGAAAGGAAAGGTACGATGAACACTGCGGTGTGGACCCCTCAACTTTTAAATGTCTGCTGTGAATAGCATTTGACAAAGAGGAGCCAGGCAGCCAGTCACAGAGCTGTCACTGGCAGTTTGGGAGAACATAATTACCCAGTAATGAGGAAAAAAACCCTGTTTATGGCATCCTGAATTACACGGGTAGCTGTTCAGGTGGAAGGTAGAGTATAAGCCAGCCAAAACCAAATCCAAGTGGCTATGCAATTCAAACTTCTAATAGTCCTAGCTACTGGCTCTGCAACAGGCAGCTGAGAAATCAAACCTTTCATCTTCATAGCATGAGCTGCCCAAACCGAAGTTTGCTGCTCAGGCAAGCCATTCCCAGTCACCTGCCTGCGTCAGCCGGGCCACAGGCCAACAGTGAACCCCACCAAGTGTGGAGCTGAAGGAAAACTGTTTTTCCTGACCGAGCTCAGCCTCCAAGTGATGGAGGAGAAAATACAAGAACGTGTGGGTGGGAAATAACACTTTGAGAAAGACAAGTTGGGCTGCTGAAGCCTACAGGATTGCCTGAAGAAAAGAAAAGCTAATGGGATGCGAAACCTCTGGCAGCAGATGCAGATAAACAGGCATAGGATAAACACGGGATTCAATTAACCAGAGGAAATTTCTGTCCATGAATGTTGGCTGATTCGTCTTCTGGGTAGAGCTGGGTCTCTGGGAGGACACAGCGACATGAACTGCTTCTCGGACAATGACATTCTGAGGCTGTGTGCAGGACCTGAGTGTGCATGGCATGAATAACAGATTTCCACAAGCCCAATCACTCTGAATAAAGAAATGCCTTCTCTCTCATCAGCCAGTTATTTATTCACTTTCAGAAAGGCAGGATGAGAGACTAGCAGCAGATATTGGTATTCAAGAGCAGAATTAGAATTTTAATCTATGTCTGCTGCTCGGGAGGCAAAATTCTCAATATAAATGCTAAGTATTGCATGCTCTTATTATGGTGGCTGCATGAATATGCATGGTCACTGCTGATGCGGGGAGTCTGTCTGACCGTCCTTCGGCTTTGCCACAGCCTGGGCATGCAGGAAAGAGCGGTAAGGAAGCCAGTCAGTGACTCCACCTGAGGGCATCAGCAAGAGAAGGAGCCAAGGCTAGGATGGCTATAACATGGGGTTAAAATAGAGTTAAAGTCAAGTCTGGCTGAGATCTCCCAATGCAGGGGAGGTTCCTCTCCCTCCCCGTGCCCTGGGAAATGGGAACCCGGGGCTCACCCCTTTCCTCTACCCTTCCATGCGGCAGTGGGGACAGAAAGGATGAGCTGCTGGGGAAGCTAGCTAGAGATCCCCCCTAACAGGAGCAGCGGCTGGAGCTGCCAGGGTTGGGCTCTCCGGCCACTCGGAGATGTCTGTACAACCCTCTGGGACTGCCTCTGGAAGGGCGAGAGCTGGTAGCAGAATTGGCCCTCTCACCTCCTGCTCTCCTCAATTCCCTTCCCAAAGTTTTCCTGTGCTTAATACAAACACGTCTGCTGTGGCTGATCCATTTGCTGCTCTCACACTACTGCCTTTCTTGTAGGATCTCCCCAGTGTCCAGTTCCCCAGTTCTCTAGGCTGTTTGTACAGTGTCAATAGTATGACAGCACGGCTCTGGATCAATCCCTGGCTGATGCCATCAGGAGTATGTATACTGATAATGAAGCGAAGTGCTGCTCCGTCCCATTGCTTACCATCTCAGGATCTTGTTGATTACTGTTGCTCAAGGAGCATTATTTATGCAGTAAATTATTGATGAACGCAGCTCTGTGAAGATTTGAAACTATTGTCTGTCATTCTGCTGAATGAATAATGGAGCAGCAAACACTGTGTCTCCCTGATCTGAAGAAAGGGAGGAGAAAAATAGACAAATGCGCTTTCCTTGGATGACTGCAAAGGTACAGAAAATATTTTGCTTCTCCGTAATCATAATTGATTTTACTAGGAACTATATACAAATTAAGGAGTGTAGTGAGCTCCCAGCAGCTATCATGAGAAGATACTTAGCTTGCAATGAGGAGACACTGGTGGATTAAAAATAGGATGCTCCCTTAAAAGGTAGTGTTGAATCCTCATTGCCTTCAGTAGGCACAGGAAAGATTTTTATTTAGGGAATATGTATAATCGGGATCTTGTTTGCATGAATACAGTAAATTTATTTAAGAAAATAATCTGAGAGGAAAAGAAGAAATGTGTCTGCTAATTAACTCGGAATTAATTAATTAACCTGCCCCTTCCAGAAGCGTGCACTCCAGGCACCCAGACAATTCACTGCACAGCATTACTGCAAGTGTGACTAATACCACTGTGGGTGACTTTTTTCTTTTATACCTGCTTTCTTTTGTTACTTTACAACATTGAACAACAAATGACTCTCGAAGAAATTCAGAGGTTGAATTCTGCATTTCAAGTATGGGTTTGCCAGTGAAATGATTGTCTCTACACGAGCATGGGAACAAATGCCCCGAGCGGGCCAAGAGCAACATTCCCAGGATCTGGATCCACTAAGGCCGGTAGGACTGTGCCCAATGGTTGTGGGAGACGCAACCCCTCGGCCGGAGGGATCTCCTTAACCAGCACGAGGTTTAGGTGGAGAGAGGAAAGTCTCCCCAGCACGGAGCAGTTGCCCAGCCTGTGGTTGCTGGTGGCATGAGCGCTTTGCTGGAGATAAATTTACTCTCCTTCAGCATGGAGCCTGCTGTCTGGCTCTGGAGGAGGAAGCAGCTTAGGAAGAGGAAGGGAAAAGGGACCTGTGCTCTGGGATTAGTCTCCAGCTGCTTTTGGGAGCTTGCAACAGGAAGGAGCCAAGAGCTGTCAGAAGGGAAAGATCTTTTCTGCTGGAGGAGGAAAGCTGGCACCCGCTTAGAAAGGCAGCTGTAGGCTGGGCAGCCTACACAAAAGGGGGCTGCGGCACAGTGAAAGAGGCAGCTCTATTGCTTTGCTCGCCCTCCAAAATATTTGTAATGAGGCAGCTAAACACATCCCTTCTCCTGTTGCTGTTCATGAGATGAGAGGCTGGAGTCGTACCGGGAGGTGCTTGGCATGGCTGTGGGTGGTGGGGAGCAGGGGTGATTGAGGTCTCTGCCCATGCTCGCGGCTACGCTCCAGCTTGGGATGCGATACTGAGCCAGCATGGGAATTTTGGCAGTAATGAAAAGAGCAGGGTTTTTTAGGTTGGCAAATTGCTTGCTGTGGAGTCAAGGGTCCAGGAGGGGGGCTCTGCAGAGGAAGCACCTTGCCAGCAGTGCCCCGACTGCTCTGCAGACACGGCGAGTTGTTGGCAGGAGGCTGCTGAGCTGAGCGGTGCAGCTATCGGAGCTGGCGGAGCAGCAAAACTTCCCGGCTGGCTGGGTTCAAGTCCTGGGAATAGTGCTGTGACCCTTTAAATAATAAATAGACAGCCCTGGTTTCTAGATGACCTGACACAATCACACCTCCTGAAACTGTCCCACTGAGTCGTGGCTCAGACTGCCCTGATGGCCACGAGGGACAGTAAAGAAAGGAGGAGACAAGGGCTGTGTGAGGAGGTGGCATGGGTCGGGCAGAGGGCAGGGCTGCAAGAAGGTGAGACAGCGCTCGCTGACTTCTCCACTTTTTCCATGGGAATTGCTCTGTGGGCTGGACTCTGCAACAGGCTGCGCCTCAGGAAGGAGAAGAGAGGGGAAATGAGGACCTGCATGGGAAAAAAGTGGACCAGAGAGATCAGGGAAAGGAGCAAGCCCAAGCAGCCAGGGAGGAGGAAGTGTGAGAGGCCGCGGAAGATGTGCAAGGAGGAAGAAAATCAGCCCAAATCAGACAGCAAGCTTAGAGATGGCAGAAAAGAGGAAAAGCACGAACATGTTGGCCACTCTCAGGTTAGAGTCTCCTGCCAAGCACGTTTTCACATTTTCAAAGGCGGGTAGCTGCAGTGGAGCCGAGGCTGCAGTGGGGGCATGGGGCTGCATTCCCAGACGGCCGGGGATGTGGCTTACCCGCCAGACACTGTGTGAAAGCTGCTCTCCACCTTCACCTGGCAAGCCCCGGGAGGCCAAAGGGGACATCCACCTCTGCAGAGGCTTCAGGGGAAATGCTGTCTTGCTGCCCCACCCACTGCCCAGGCAGATGGCAGACATCACCAGCCTTCTCCATCCCAGCCCCCTTGCCATCGTCTGCTGTTCAGACAGGCCACCCAAACACATTATACCTTTCTTAAGACCAGGGAATAGATGATCAGGATGTCTTAATCCAACTCTACAGCAAAAATCTTGTTCCAGGCCTGAGAGCCTTTCAGATAGAGCCACTCTGGCCCATCAGAAAGGAGTGATGGAGATCTCCATTCTGGAGGTGGCAAGAGGACCACTTTTGGGTATCCAAGAAAAAGTGTCCTACAGTTGTACTTGGTGCACACAAGATCCATAATTTAACCTGATGCACAGCATTTTCAAAGCACTTTTCCATACTTACATAGACTTTTCACATGCTGCAAACTATGCTTTTTTCAACAATAGATTTCTAAGGAGACTGAAATTACCATAATTTATTTTGCAGTGCAGAGAAAGCCCTGGGGTTATTTCCTGGCTTTTGTTTTCCTTCGTTATTTATCAATAATTATACCACTGTATCCAGATGACTAAAAAGTAGCCAAACAGGTTTTCATTTTATTAAATAGTATAGCCAGGCTGCAAAAAGCATGAGATTTAAGCCCAGTTGTCATGATTTGCTGGGGTCGGGTGACAGGATCCAGCCCAAGATGCTAATGCAAAGCTAGATTTTCTCAACTACTGGAATAATGAACTCTTGCTGGATTTAAGAAAATTATTGTATTTCTAGAGAAAATTGTCCAGAAGTGTAGGTTCACATTAACGCACTCAGTAATGAATGAGCAAACCAAATATAATCTTTTTCAGCTACGATGTGTTGTTTCTTCCACTTCCAGGAGTTAGAAAAGGAAGGCTATAAATCAATGCATGTAGAGAAGTTCAAGCGGATAATGAAGAAGCGCATGAGTCCACATTGCACAGTAAGTGAACCACAATTTTAAAAAGCCTGAAAAGCAAAATCACGTTTTGTTAAAGTGTAGCTCTGCTCTATGGACCTAATCCTGCAGACAGGAGATCATTCAACAACCTCTGTGCTGTTGAAGCCACTGAATTTCCCCAGAAACCCAGAATATTAAGCATTCAAAAATAGGTGATATGGAAAAGCTGTATTTTAAATATATAGTTTCTCCTTGCATCTTACTTGTGTCGTAACCTGTTACAAGAGTGGCTACTTACGGTTATGGAGAGAGGGAGGGAAGGTGGTTTGCCTTAAGTAAAAACTGTAGGACTGTAGGATAATTCTGCAAACAGAACTGAACAATATTTGGGCGGCATTCAGTTTTGCTCAGTCATGACGGATTTGGCATTTTTATGTAAAATGAACCCATAATTGGATTAATCTGATCCATGCTTGGAAAAAAAGTTATTCCCGAAATTCTGATGCTTATCTAGAAACCAATATGAAAACCAAGACTGCAAAACGCTGTTATTTCCAGCTCAGTTTAAACGTGTTATGAAAATAAAGCACACTAACTCTGTTACTCTTCACATAACATTTTTGTCTCAAAGTCGTGTCATACACACAGTCATGAGCAAGTTGAAAAACTTTTCATGAAAATAGACTCTGCTGCAACAGGAAGAATTCAGTGGGTGAGTGTGCATGGGGGACAGCTACAGGGTCTTTTAATTTGTCTTTTCTCACTTGAAGAACAAGTCTTTTAGCCAAAAACAGGAATAAGAACTACAACCTCAGAAATTCATCAATAGGGTTTCAGTCATGTTTACGGTATATTAAAGAGAGGAAGTATTAAATGAGATTCAAATTTTCACATTAAAATTCTACTGTAAAATGGACTTTTTTGTTCTATTTTAGACAACAGTTTGCTTGCTACAGGATCCAAGCTTCCTTTTGGATTTTGTACAAATTGAGCAAGAAGTTTTGAAGACGATCCTAATATCCTAATCCTGCTCAAACTGACCCAAAGGTATGCTCCACACAGGTGTCTCTGCTCCTCTCCCTGCACAGTGATAAGCATGTGCTGGACACTCTTCCAAAAACCACCCAAGCCTCACCATGCCGCTCCCAAATGCGGCCATACGTTGTAAGGACGTGAGGCAAGGGTCAGCCCCACCAGCACAAAAGGCTATTGTAGAATAATTGACATGCCAGTGTTACAGGTGACAAGCAAGGGGCCCATCCTGGGTGGGACTTGATGGCTCTTCATTCTCCATTATATTTAAAAGGATGCAATCTACACTGTGCTCAATCTGGTGGGGGTCACATAATATTCACCTTCAATCTCTGCAAGGCGTCTGAGGTCCTTGGAGGTGTCAGAGGGCAGCCACACACAGAGCCCAGACTCGGCAGCAAGCATAGAGCATGGGGATGGCAATGTCCTCACTTGCTTCTTCGAAGACGACTGTCAAGAAGCCTAAGTGGGTGTTGAATTTCACTGTCATGACACAGTACAACAAACTCCTCCTGGGAACAGCATGAGTGGTTCCCGCTTGCCCTGTTGGATCCCTCTGGCCTTGACAGCAATTAGAGTCTCACGTGATGTTTCTCCACAATGTCCCATTGGATGTACAAAACTATATTGTTAAATAGGTCACTTCATCTCTCTTCATTATAATCTTAATTTTTTTACTCTTCCCACATTATGTGCTTGGGTGTTTATTTGGCTTGAAGTCAGACATAAATGGTAGTGTATGGGAGCGTCCTGCCCTTGATGGTAAGTGAACGCGAAATGTAGATAATGCCTGTTGAGGACCTGCCTCCAAAATATTTGGCACTAAGAAATGCTCAGTACAAATGGGAGATGACACTGATTGACAGTGCCATGAAGTGACCGGCTTAGCCAGTGACCCCAAAGTTTCCTCATGCCTAGCCATTCCCTGCTTTACACTGGGGATGGGGGAAAATGTATTACATCTCCTTAGGAAAGGCATTCTGCCTTCTGCTGCAGGAGTTAGGGGCCGTTCGCCTAAGGGAAGTGCTGGGTGAACAGGTTTAATCTTGCTCTCTTTCAAGTGACAAAAAGCAGGGTTGGACTCAGTGTGACAAAATGTCCCCATTAACTACTGTGTAGCGTACCAAACAGCCTGCTGTTGCAATAAAATATTTATAACTAATCATTTTGTTAAATGAAACATGTACTTTAGGGCACCTTTTATAATTAACAGGCCGTGTTCCAGTTAATTTTGCACATGATGTTTCACAGTTTATTACCAGGTATTATAAGGATACATAATAAGTACCTACAAACAACTGCCCATATTAAGCTGTAGTATTGCAAACAAAAGCAATTAAGCTCCTGGGAAGCTTAGTATTATTTGTTTGTAAACAAGTATAAGGGTAGGACCTTTGCCAAATGAAACGTTGGGTTAGTGGGATGATAAAGCAATGAACCCTGCAATGCACGAACATGTTACTGTGGAGCTACGGTGGTGGAGAATGAGGTTGTTTTAGCAGAGACTTTAGTGAAGGCAGGTTTTGTTGACAGATAATGTTTAAAGATACTGGTAGGGTCAAGCTGCACGTAATGATGCATTAGATGATCTGAGTGCTGGCATTAGCATTGAAATAACGGTTCATGATCTGAGTAAGGCATTCTCAGTGGATTATGGCTACATGAACATATCTAGCAATTGCCAATAAGTTGTCTAATTTGTAGAATAGAGACTAAACAAAGATGTTTAAGGGGTTTGTGCTGAAGTTCTGCTGTTCATCTTGTTCTCAACAAGCCGGAGGTTGTAGGTATAAGGAACTGTTAGAGATTCGTTCTAATCTAACCAGAGAGCAGAGACGTTGCGTTCTTAGTTCATTGACTTGACCACAGCAATGCAGAGTGCTTAAGCCATCTCCTATTTGTTTCTGCTGTGCAAGCATAGAACAGTCACTACCACCATTTCCATGGATGTCTGGCAGGACAAACCTAGTCAGAAAGAGGTTACTCAGGGGGGCTTCATCTTGCAGTCAAAAGCAAGAGTAGGCTTAAAACAACTAAACCTCAACATTTGAGTCTGGAGAAGAGGAGGCTGAGGGGAGACCTCATCGCGCTCTACAACTACCTGAAAGGAGGTTATAGCGAGGTGGGGTTGGTCTCTTCTCCCAAGTAACAAGTGATAGGACGAGAGGAAATGGCCTCAAGTTGCGCCAAGGGAGGTTTAGATTGGACATTAGGAAAAACTTCTTTACTGAAAGAGTGGTCAGGCCTTGGAACAGGCTGCCCAGGGAAGTGGTGGAGTCACCATCCCTGGAAGTATTTAAAAGACGTGTAGATGAGGCGCTTAGGGACATAGTTTAGTGAGCATGGTGGTGTTGGGTTGACGGTTGGACTCGATGATCTTAGAGGTCTTTTCCAATCTTAATGATTCTATGATTCTATGATTTTCATATTCCAGACACAGTCTGAGGAGACAGCTCCCAATGCTTCTTGAAGCATCTTCTCAGGAAGAATTATCCCTTGGTTAGAGCTAGCAAACTGGTATCTTGCCTCTTTTATCCCTGCCTGGCAGAACAAGCAGGGTGTGCAGCGCTCAGGTTGAGCAAGGGAGGAGGAAGATTAGTCTGGTGCACCTGAGCAAGCCTCCCTCCCTCAGCTCTTCCTGGCACAGACCCCAACGCTCCCTGGGGAGGGACGGAGTGGGAAATTCCCCTCTGATGCACACAGGTGCCCTTCGTCTCCCCCAAGCCGTTACGTGCTGGCCTGGCCGGTCCGTGTGGACCCCGCGGCAGGGGGACAGGGTGCCTTGGATGGAGGAGGCACCGTTGCCACGTGGGTCAAGCCAAGGAAGGGCCGGGGGCTCCGCACGCCCTCCACCGGGGATGTGCCCAAATCTTGGGCCCCTGCACTGCAGGATTAGGCCTTCCCGTGAATTAACGGTGAATGTGGCATTTTCTGTCTTACTCCGAAAGCAAAAGGCTGGGGCTGGCTCTGCTGGTTATTTGGAAACTGGCAATTCTCATGTATTCGTTACTTTTATTGGTGCTCTGGGTTCAATTTTTGCAAATTGCTGAGAAGCTTTGCAAAGTGCAAAGTGGATGTGTGCCTTCAGCTCTCGCTGGCTTAATCACTGGTCCTTTGGTAACCAATATCTACAACATGAATTAGCCATCTGCGAAATGCTGTCCTGCTATATTTGTGCCAAATCCCCACATTCTTATTCGAGATCAGGAACTGAGGGGGGAAATCGAGTCTGCGCGTACAATTTTCTTGCAAAACATTTCTTGGCTGTTTTTTTTTTTAAGGCTGTGTCAATATTTGGCTCATGTCCTCTGCAGAGATAAGCATTCACGTTTCAAGCATAATGCAAAACCAGGTGAGAAATGAAGGTCTTCAATGATGCTCAGCTTGAACAATGACAAAATTATTGTGAATTTTCACTGCATTTAACTTTCTTCTTTTTGTCCTATATTATCTTGGCCTGTCTGCAGGATAACTGACGTTCCCCAGGCAGTCTAGCTCTGGTTAGTATTCCACAGTCAGGTTGCTCCATTTTGATGGTTTTGCACCAGTTTCTTCGTGTTTGCCCTAAAACTGGAGGCAGAACAGATGAAGAAACCTGCAACCAGGTGAAAAATTCCCAGTTTCCTTTTTCATGCTGAAGCCAGCAGATGGTGCTTACTGCCTTTACACACTTCTCGGAGAAACCCTACACTATCCGCTGGTTTATTTATGGTATTTACCAGGGAACAGCTATAAGGCTTACAGCTACTTGTCACTTTTCAGAGAGCTGAAGGATTGGACGCTGAAGCAAAACACATCCTACAGTGTTGAGAGCTTTAGGATTTCAAACCCCTACGAGTCTGGTTGTTTTCATGGACTGTTTTCTCAAAATGCTGCTTTGCTGCCATCATAATCATTTGGTGGGGTTTTGTTTAAAATTGGAAGGTGCGAGGAGGAGAGCGAGTTGTACCATCTCCTTGGACAGGTTTCAAAGTGGAGCTTGCAGAAGCAGTTGCTGAGGTTGCTGAGGCCCGGGGGAGCCTGTTCAAGTCAGGATGATTTGCAGGGAATACTGAGCAGCATGTGTTTCCAGGAGGGATGCTCTGAGGCCGCTTCAGCCCAGACGAAAAGGGTTATAAGCTCTCAGAAAAGCGTCTTCCCAATCCATTCCCAGCACTGGTAAAGAAGTGCTACCCATCCTCACTGCCGAGGGGAGAAAGCTGTCGGGTTCCCATGTGTGCTTTGGGAGACCTTTACACCTTGAATATTTTCCCAGAACAACCACAACTGTTCTCTCCCCCGGTGTGACTTACATCTGCTGGAAGGTGCAAAGAGACTGGGTTACACGGAGTAAAAAAAAAAAAAAATTAAAACTGTATCAGAGCTGCTCTGTCGTTTGGTGATGGAGAGTGTGAGCAGCAGTGTGCTGAGGATAAAAGGCTCAGCTACACATTTACACCATTCCCCCCCATGCAAAGAGCTTAACTTGTTCTTATTTATTTAACTATGTATTTCCTCTCTACAGACACAAAACCAGAGCAGAAACTCACCTGGCAGACTCCACCTTCCTGTGAGCACATCTTTTATTCAATATTATTCTCTTTCTCTTGTTCTTTGTAGCTGAATTATTATGACTCCATTAAAGCAGTGACTTTTACCTCCAGCCATGAGTCGACAACTTTAGTAATAGGTAACAACTTTGCTTATCTTTAAAACCAGTAGGAATTTCTTTCAAGGTAATAGTGTCCGACCAGCTCTCCCTGCTTCCAATCCCACCACTGTGTCAGTGCTACCTGTTTTTCTCGGAGTAGCCTGAGGTTTGAACTTTTCCTTCCATGATGGAAGCAGAAGCAGTATTCTCTTTTTGGGTTCTTTTTTTGTTTGGGTTTTTTTTTTATAGATCACCTGTTGTACAAGCACGGCTAGGTTTTCCACGTGGGAGGGCAATTTCTAAATCCATCAAGGCTGGTTAGAAAAGGCAGCAGCCTTGCAGCTGGGCTGGACTAATCTCCTGGCCACTCTTACTGGCTTTGGCAGCTAACCCAGGGGAGCGAGAATTGCAAGGAAGGCGTGCTGCTCGGTACTCTACTCCTGCAGTCCGGACTTGCATCCTCAGGTTTTCTCCGGATGACATTGTTTCCTCCTATCTGCATGTTTACACTGGAAACTTGGTGAAATCTCAGAAATACCGATGTTTTCCTGAGACTGCCAACTTGTTCTTTCTACCTCACTGGAAGTAATGCAAGATAAAAATCTCTGATGATTAATATCTCTATGATTTGATCGTATGTGGGTAGTGTGAATCAAAGATTTTGTAAATGATATAGGAGAAGAGTGTGCCTAGGCTTGGCAGAGGAACTGGGGGAGGCTGGCCCTGAGGGGTCTGGCCCACTTTGAACCCTTACTGGGGAATTAGTGTATATCAAATACCTAGAGCATTAACAGGGCATTAACACTTTGCATTAATCAAGATAATAAGATAAAAGTAGACATATGGAATAACTTTTTAGTTTTCAGCTCTGTCCAGGAGTGCTGAGCACCTGCCCTTTAATCTAACTTTCTATCAATAACTTAAAAAGTGGATATTGAAAACAAATTTTAACTGGTTACTGAGGTATTATCAAGCTACTTAATTTTTGGGTTATGCCATGTGCAGGCTGACTAACTTTGGCCCTTAAATAACCAATCTACAAGAAAGAGGCTTGCATATTCAGTTCACTTTCTGTCCTATTTCTGTGACCAGGGTGCAAGCACACGTCTTGTTACTGAAGGCGAAAAGCGCTCAGCAACTCCGTGGCCCCGTTTCAGCAAAGCACAGGCAGCTGCCAAACACTGAGCTCCACGGGAGACGTGCAAATATGCTTCCTCGCTTTGATGGAGTGAAGACATAGGAAGGGCTCTAAAATCTGCTTTGCTCCCAGAGAAGTCAATTGCAGAGCTCCTATCGATGTCAATGGGAGAGAAAAACCCTTTTTGAAGGGTAAGTAAATAAAGGTATTTCACTTATATAGATATCAGCACTCACACAGCTATGAAATGTGAAACACTGAGCATCTCTAGCATCACGGTGAGCGCTGTGCTGCCTTGCTACAGCGTGCTTTATCACCCAGCCCAGACCTTCCCCCACCCAGGCTGTCTTCATCTGCCCACAGGAGCAGAGCGAGAGGAGTCACATCTCCTCCAGGTCACCTTGGGTTTCCATAGTGACTATTTGAATGCGATTGTCTTATCAATCAGAACCTCCTTTACTCTCATAAGCAACTATGAAATCTCTTCTGGTTTCTATAGCAACCATCTTTAAACCATATATTTGTTTTCTCTAGGCTTAGCTGAATTGTTGGAAATAATGCAAATTAACTGCTGGTACAATATTTCTTTTGTTTTTTTTTTTTTCCTTAAGCTATCCCTTGTTGTCATCCAGAACAACAGTTATGATGAGGCTACCGTCCTTTTGTTTCAGTTACTTAGAAATCCTCTTTGCTGCCTAACCACATGAGCAATGCCTCTTAAAAATCATCATTTTCATGAGGAACACTGAAAACCTGAAACCCCTGGAGTTCAGTCTTTCCCTTCCCAATTCAGGCCCCTATGTCATTCTGTCCCCAGGCACTTAGAAGAAAAAATGGTGCTTTTCCGTTACCCCAAATCACTTCCTGTAATAATATGCAAGAATAGCACCTTCCCTCCAGTAACCTCAACGCAAAGTACAGTCATTACTTAACAGCAACACTGTGAGTTAGTCAATTATTATTATTGGCATAGTATGAAGGATGTGCACAAGGTTAATGGCCCATCTACTCTGCAGATCCAATAAATGTCAAGAAGGTTATTTTTTTTTCAGCCTAAATGTGGTAACTGCAGACAAGGCTGCTACCACATTGTCTCTGGTTTCCTTTCAGCAGAGAGCAGGCAGACATAAAGTTATCTAAAAGAGCTGACACTGGCACAACCACAACTGCGCTCTTACTTCATGGTCTGACTATAAACACGCAATGCTTTTCAATCTCAAAGTTCGTTTTCCCTGCGTAGATCGTAAGTGGAGAATGTGCTTAATTCAAGGTTATAAAGTTAGTATTAGACAATTATCTGCTCTGAAATTTTATGGCAGCATTTTCTGGGATCCTCTCAGTAGCAGCAGATCGCAGCCATACCAGCTCTACCTCTGTGCAGCTTCCAGGCCGCATGCAAAGGTAGATGGACCTCAACTCCCTCTGTGGTGCTGGTTTCTAGCTGTCCCGGGCTTTTATTACTCCTCTTCCCCTGTATTAGGAAAACAATTTTGAATTTGGAGCAAGATGACAGAATTGTTGCCTTTTCTCCTAATTTCTAACTTTTCTTAGAAACCGTCACTTGGTCCCTCTGATGTTTTCGTTTGCTCCCTCCTGCCCAGCGCTGCCCGGGTGCTGGCACAAGGCGTGTTTGTGCCTGTGCGATCGGACGAGCAGCACGTGCAGGGACACTGGCAAAGCTGCAGTCAGTCCACCTTGCTCCTTGGGAAAAGGGTTGCTAACTGGAAGAAGTTGAAGGAAAGGTGAAAAAATAGCCAGGGGGCTGGGGTTGTGTTCGCCTATTCGGGAAGAGCAAAAGAGCTCTGAGTCAGTTAATGGGAAACTCAGTAACTGTCATCAAGGATTAGGAAATCTTATGGGTATGGGAGGAGGAATACATCAAGATGATAAAAAGGACAGGAGTTAACTACTTCTAAAATTAAAAAAGAGGAAAATGTAGTGACTCAGGATCATAATGCCGAATTCATGGAAGGGGCTGGGCCGCCTCAGCTGCCCGGCTGTGCTGAGGGAGGTTTCCGTGTTTTTCTAGGGTGCACCACTGGCACTCCTCATGTTGAGCTGCAGGTGAAGGAGAGACAGGGGCAGGGGGAAGACTCGAGGGGAAGGAGATGTTGGCTGGCCATGGGAGCTCCTACAAGGAGAGCCGGAGGGCACCAGACGGTGTTCAGACCCCACAGGGGAGTAGAAGCATTTGCGTTCAATAAGAAGCACGACCTGCTTGTGACAGGTGGAGGGGACCAGGCGCTCCGGCTGTGGATCCCCGACCCGCCCGGGGAAGGGGCTGTGGGACCCCTTGCCGTGGTGTGCCGGTGCGGAGCTGGGTGCGGAGGGCAGGCAGCTCCCACCAGCTAACCACATCCCTGCTGCCGGGAAGCGAGTCACTGGTGTCTTTGCCGACCGTGAGCTCAGGACCACGGCTCCGTTGCATTGCTGGTACGGCCAGACACCCCGGAGTGCAGTACTGCAGCTCATTGCTCCTAGTACTGCAATCCCTTTCCTCATACAAACCCCAGAGAAAAATCACTTTTATAAATAAATGCTTTGCAGAAACACAAACTGTTTTCAACAGGAGCTTGGCTGGAGCCGTTCCTCATGCCTAATCTCGCAATCCCGCAGCGGTTTCTGCCCAAAGAGATGCCTGCAGGATGAGCAGGGCTTTCGGCTCTGCAGGGTCTTGCTGCCTCGCTGTACGCTACAAAGGCTCTTGCAAACCTGCTTACAAACCTGCCGGGTACTGCTCAGAGAGGGGATGCCAGGAGCCCAGCTGACAGGGTCTGCAGGGGAGATGGCAGCAGGCAGAGACGGGGCACAGGGAAGCCACAGGGCAATACTAACTAGCAGAAAAAGCAGCTTTTTTCAGGCAAATGCTTGCAGTATCTCTGCCTTCCTTTCAGTGAAGAGTTGCCATTGCTGAGTAAACGTTCCTGAGAAAACTTGCACAACTTTGCTATCCAAAACACAAGCGTTAATAGATTTGGGCCCGTTACATTTGACTTGGCATGATAAGAAACTCACAGATAGAAACTGCTTAACGTGGGGCTGTTCTTATCTAAATTTCAGCTGATGCGCAGGCATGCTCAGAAGCCATACAGCACCAATCTTTTACCTTCATGTATCTGAAGAAGATGCTAAAATATTTTCTATGTCTACTGTTGAGGTCTGTAGAAGATACTGATATAATACTCTGATTCTTTCTATGCAAATTTGCTGAAATTGTCTGATTTCTGAATATGTAACTCATATATAATCTGTGCAAAATAAACACATGCCCTTTGCCTCCTTATCTCAATTTTCAGAGCCGCTTAAGCCCCGAGTCTTTCTTTGCCCTGTGTGGCTGATGTATCGAGGAACTGATGCAGAGCAGCTCCATGTGTTCCTGCCTTCCCTGGCCTTGCACAGCGTGGCCGGCAGTCCTTCCTCCCTCCCTCCCTCCCTCGGAGCCCGGGGGGCACGGGCTGTGCATGTTCAACACCCCACTCGCTACACAATATATAGCTGCATGTCCCAGTCGTCTTCTCAGCAGCTGCCCCCATGAATGTGACTTTGTTATTTATGGTGCTCCCTCTCCTGCTCCCCGTGCCCGTTGCACTGTGCCTGCCCAGAGCCTGCGGCGGGTTTTCCCTTGGGGGAATGACCCAAGTGGCAATAAGTCCCAGCAGCTGTGCTGGATGCTGACCCAGCAGTTTCCTTCAGGGTTAATCCGGTGGGACAGCCGGTAAGGCCGACTGGTGCCGGGGTTTGGCACACCGCTCACTGGGCTCTCATGCCCCTGTGGGGTGGCCTCAGTTCTTCACCCTGAAACCACTTGACTTCCAGCCCTGAAGCATCTGAGCATCTCCCACACAAACAGCAGCATCTTCTGTAGGAGGGACTGTAGGTAATCACTGGATATTGGATTAAAACATGGCTAGCAACACTACTGTCTCCATCCCTCATTTGAAGAGGGTGGGATGTGCTCTGAGCACAGTCACGGGGCAAAAGAGGTGGTGGTTGTCCTCCTCTCCCATGACTCCCACCAGTGCGTAGGGTGACGCAGCCTGGACCTGGGCAGCCGTGTGCCCACCCAGCAGTGGCTGCGTAAGCACGGGTGCTAGACATTCCAGATCCAAGTGCGTTTCTTTGACTTTTGATAGCAGTGGAAGAAGCTACATTTCTTTTTCTATCGGTTACATCTCTGTAGGCATTATTGCCGGTGCCTGCAGCAAAGAGCACTGCATTTGAGTCCTGTGCCAGGTGGTTACAGGAGGCAGAGACGGGTGCCTGAAGATAGGGAGTTACAACAACGGGCATTGTCTGCATGCTCTGAAGAGGGGCAAGCGGTTTGCAAATTTCTGGAAGACTGGAAAACATTTAAAGGACATAAATGAGAGTGGATTGGGCTTTTTTTTCCCTGCAGAAGGAAAGCGTGATCAGATCTGCAACTGCGTCTATGCAGAGGTGAAAACAGGAGAAAGGTCTTCCCCGGTGTTGCGTGAGCCTTGTCCCACGGCCAGATGCATTGGGTGGGAGTTTATGCTGCAAGTTACCGTGCTTTTCTGTGGGAAGTTCCTCCCCGAGACATTCCTGGGGGATTAGTCAGAGTCCTATGCCTCCGAAAGAAACATGTGCTACAGCTTCTGGAAAGAAAAGAACAAAAATAAACCTGAGCAGATCGGTAGTGCAAGCAGATGGAGCTGCCCAGGCTGCCCGTGGCTGGGTCTGCACACCCGCAGAGTGTGTGCAAGTCAGATGGTACTCTAAAAAAGTAAGTTATCTGTGCCCTTGCTCTGCTACACCATAGACAACACTTAGGTGCTATTTGTAATACAGCATTGCATGCAAGTCACAGCCTATTGCACTAAGCATATGTTGATGAAAGTTCTGTAGTTTCCAAGAGGAAGACTAATTCCAGAGCAGAAAATTATTACTATTCCATCCTTTTGGAGACCAGCAGGTAAATTTGCCCTTGTTTGAATATTTGAACTAACCATGTGTAAATACCACATCTCTTTCTAATTTTGGAAAAGTATGTTGATAAATCAAAGTGTGTCCTGAATGTTCTTCTAGGTATATTGTGACTGTTGGGTGGGACAGAAGAATAAATGTGTGCTTCGTAAGAAGAAAGACTGCATCTAAAAGAGATGATCTATTAGCATAAAATAATATGAAATTGTTTTAAAAGAAAACATGAACTCAGTGTTTAGATCTTGGTAAAAAATAAAACAGAGCAAAAATCACTTTACCAGCACTAGGCTTGAAACCAAAACGGTGCCCAAGATACACAAATCCTTGGGGATCTTTCCAGAGGGGAAGTGGTGTTACACTAGCTGCCTGCCCCCTCTGCCCCCCCGGGAAAACACCCAGTCGCTTGGCTGTGGGCTGACTTTGGGAGCTGGGAGCAATTTTGTTGAGTTCAGCTTGACTGATCAGCCCAGATGCATGTCTGTACATCTTTACAGAAGCGCCACGAGGTTTTATTTCTTCTGAATGCAGAATCTTGGACCATTCATCGGGAAAAAAATCTGTGTAAAGCTGCATTTGCCAGTGATCAGGGAAGTAGCCAGCTGCCTTTTGTTGGGTAGCCAAATTGTGGTGGCAATGGCCAAGGTTGGATTTAAAATGCGGAGAGGAAGCATGTTTGTTACTTCTGCTGACCTGCGGGGTCTGTTCTTTCCTTATAAGTTCCAGGATTCCCTTCGGAGTCCCAGGGAGGCACCAGCAGGCATCTTCCCACAAAAGAGGTTTTCATCATAAAATGGTCATTTGTTGAAGCCAAATGGCTTCAACGAACTGAGCAATATTGGGCATGGGACTCAATGGGAAAGAAAAAGCTTGTAATTAGCTGCTGGCTGTTCTGGGACACTCCTCTTGCTTGTTTTCTCTTTAAAAGAAAAAGTAGTTCATTTTATCCAAAATCGGGCAAAAAAAGTCAGAAAGTTCTTTACCATCTGTGACGAGGATTTCCCGTTTTCTGGCCAGCTCCTTCTGCCAGTAGGGCCGCGTAGCCTGTGTAGCACTGACCTTCCTGTCCCCAGAGCAGGGAGCACGTGTCTGGGGCCAAGAAGGACAAAGCTCTTCTGGCGGTGGCCAAACCAGCCTCTCCCTTGTTGGTCTCTTTGGTCCAGGACTCAGCAGATGAGCTCCATCATGCTCAGAGACCTCAGCCCTTTGGCAGGATGACATAGTAAGGATCCACCTTGAGGCTGTGTTTCAAATACATTAATAAGAGCAATAAGTTACGGCATAGGGTAAGTCAACAGATAAATACTTGGCCTTGATTTAATTCAGGCAAATGAGATTTTCATGTTAAGCTGTTAATTTAATCTTAGCATCGCATAGTCCTCAGTCACTAGTTTTCATAAGGTCTAGGAAGAGAAGTCAAAGACAGAAATAATCTGAACTTGGGGAGGGCTAGGCAGTTAAAACTGCATGGTTGTGAACTGAGATGGGAGGTGGAAATCAGGTGCCACCAAGCTTGCGGCAGGGTCAGGCTTATGCGTATGGTCTGACCAAGCCGAAGAACCTGACCAAGCCTGCTGAATGAAATGGAAGGATGAACACTGTTTCTTTTGTGGCTTCTCTCTGCTTCCATCCAGCCCCATGGCCACAAAGAAGATATCCTGTGTGATGGCCGCTGTCCACCAACTCTCCTCAGCTCAGCTGGTTACAGAGGTGACACTATAGTTGGGATCATGCTCTCCGGCTGTGTCTGCTGCAAACTTCACACGCCGCTTCCCACCGACGGTGCTGGTGGAAAAGGCAAGTGCTGCTTGGGAAAGCAATGAATATACCCCAGCTTTCAAAAATCTTTGCAAAAGGAACATCAGAAAAGTATTTAAGATAGATTGAAATGGTTGGCTTTGACTTTTATGGGGTTACTTCTGCCGTATACTTATCTTACAGATTATAAATATAATCTGAAGTGTTTTTCTAAAGGAAAACAAAACTGGTTTTGTTCTGAAAATGCTAAAACAGCCTCTTTTAGATACTTGCTGGAGTTTATTAAAGTTTCTCCCCAAAGTGAAACCTTAGTAAAAGCCATCATTCAGCAGACTGCTTTCCATTTCAGTAGACTCAAGTTTTCCAGTGTAAAATGTTTCCACCTCTCTTTGACCAGCTCTACTGAATGCCGTCATTGGTGATATCTGATACCAATAGCAGCCTTGTGAGGCTGTGAAGGGGCAGCGCTAATAAATCCATTACAACTGCTTCAGAAAAAGGCAAAGGTGGAGGGGTTGTTACTATAACTTCAACACAGCAACGGGGATATCTTGCTGTGTCAACATGATGTATTTTATCCATTTAACATCATTTGTTATAGAAAAGTAATTATGAATTCTGTAATTTAAGTAATTCTTTCGCATTTAAGCAGGCTTACAGTGAACGTACACATTTTTTTCTTCCTTTTTCTTTCCAAGCTGCAGCCAGAAGCGGTACCCAAGCGGTATTTCTACAGGCTCGCATGGCTGGGCTGGGGCCCGGAGCAGTGAGTCTCCTTTCCAACGGGCTGCAAGGCAGGAGTTAACACTGGGATGTGGTGCACGTCCCAGCACACGTCACAGCTCTGTGCTGTATGGAGTGGTTTTTAAAATGATCTGTGCAGTGATTTAAAAAAAAAAAAAAAAAGACTATGCTTGTGGTTTTTTTAGAAAACTGTGAATTAGCTCAGTTTGCAGTCATAACTAATCTTTCCTCTCCCTCTGCTTTTAATCCCTGAGCACGTATATGCAGATTATTGATTTTCAGCATCTTAAAACAAATCCTTAAATTGGTGATGGCACAACACGCCTCTCCTGCGTGGCAAAATCTGCAGGACCTCTGGCCCTGGCATGACGCAGTGATCTGTCCTGTGGGAGAGCGCTGATTCTCCCTGACTTGCTTTAATCTTTTTTAACTGTTTGGGGTTGGTTTTTTTTTCATTAAATGTGGATATTTTATTGATCCCTCCCTTTCTCTCTGTTAAAGTTTTGAATGAAAGTAACCGTTTGCTTAGAAGACAAATACCCAGGGAATACTTGAGGTGAGTAATAAAAATGACAAAGCCAGCGTGTTACAGAGCACTGATAAATAACCACCTTGTAAGCATGATGATCAGTGGAGGCAGGTTTGGGATCTCTGCTTCTAACTCTAATTTAATTCCCTGTGTGTTCCTCTCCCAGCAGACTTACATTCCACCATTACTGAGAAATGTTTTTGCCATCACCATTTGTTTTTCCGTGGGTTCCTTCTACTCCTGGAGCCTGCTCAGCTTCGCACCTGTAAGCTTGCCCGCCGGCACATGCACACCACGCAGAGCCGAGCTCGGCACCATTCGTGCAGCTCCGGACAAACCGTGCGTGAAGAGGAGGGAGGAAAAGCATGTTCTCTTTCACGAGCTGCTGCAGACACTCAGCCCCTCTTTGGGTTTGTTACAGGCTCCCACACGATGCCGTGTATGTCCATTAAAACAGCCTGCACTGTAAATTACAGACTGTAAATTACTGGTTAATCACACAACTGGCCTGGATGTCCGTCTCGGTCTGGAGCGCAGCGGCAGCTCCGCAGCATAGCTGTCACTCCCCACGAGCAGGTTCTCTGTGGGGCGATGGGTGTGTGCGTGCCGACAGCACCAGGGATTACGCTCTTGGGAATCCACAGCAGGAGCTACCATAATATATGTCATACGGGTTGCTTCCTACCTAGATAAACTGTTTGAGGGTTTGTATGTATGTGTGTGCATCTGAGCAAACACGATAAGAGAAAATAAGGATTTAAATGAGCAAAGTCCTGGCTATGATTTGTGGCTATATAAAAAAAATAAAACCAAACCAAACAAATCAAAATCGCCTCTCCTCCCTCACGTTAATCTCTTTTCTCCTCTTGTACGTTCTCACAAATCTGTCCTTGGTATTGCAGTGGCTTGTTTTCAGCACGGCTAAGTTTGCCCCTGCGTAGCATTTCAACTAAAACAATTTAATGGCCCATTGGCTAAACACTGACAAACCTACTTTGAATTCAGTAGGAGGTAAGGACTGAGCAAAATCTCAGCAAGGACTTTGGCATCGCATCCTGCGACACTCACATCCTTGCAGTTTAGTGGGAGCTATTTACCCACGTGTGTCTGTTTCACGCCCTGCATGAAAACTATTTTAACATTTTGTTGCATTGAAACAGCATTACTAAGGCACTTACCTAGTTTTTGTTTGTTAGGCTTTGTTTGGCCCTGCATAAAGCATGGCCTCTTTGCAACGTTATTCAGTGACACATTCTTCCCTATCGACCTATATCTGTGTATCACTGCAAATCGTATGGGATATTACAGATTTATTCTTTATTTTGCTGTAGATACGTATCATTGGTGAGCGCACATAAACACAGTTGTATTGTAAGTTCAGTCTTACGTAGCTCAGTTCAGGCTGTGGAAATATCCACAAACTACACAGGCCTATAGCCAGCTGCTTTTCAATGGCAATGTGATTAGGTTACTTAATTACCATCCCACCTGGCAGCACAGGAAACCTCAGCTCTGCCCTCTGCATAGTCCAGAGATCGCTGGCAGCGATCACTTCTCAAATCACGTGAAGTGCTGTCTCATGGTGCCATTTCTACTTCAGCATCATTTGGGTGTGTCTGATCCTCCCTGGAGCCTCAGTTCCTCAAAACAAGCGGCTGGGTTATAGCATTAGCACTGGGCACAGGTACCGTACGTGCAGTCAGACTCCTCGGTCAGAGAAGGCTGGTGGCCCCAGCCCCTCTGTAGTCTGATCCCTCCATTCCCTTTCTAAATCTCTCCTCCCCATTCTCTGGAGCACGATCCCAAGAGGGATGAGCATCCCTACGTTGAAGTTGATCTTTAAAGCTACAGGCTACTGCTGGCGGTAGAGGTTAACAACAGGCAGTGTAAGTTAGCAACACTGTCACAGGTTTCCTGGTAGGTGTTCTGCCTCTGCTTTGATAGATCAGAGGTGATAGATGAAGACAGTCCTGCTGTCCTCATCTATAGATGGCACAGCTCCTCTCTGGAGTCCGGCTGCAGAACACAGGGGTAAGTAACGCTGACGGCTAAGGACACAATTGGCATACAGCAGATGCCGTACAGGGAAGAAACACCTGCAGGAAGCCAACGTGGCCTTTCCTAATCACCCTACTGCTGGAGCCATGGGTGGGTGAGCCCCTACAGTGTAGATTCATGGACTGCATTTAGTGTTTAGACCTATACTTTTCTGTCTTGCATCTTCTGTTTTAGTTTTCATCTGTATTTTAAATCACCAGGGGCTATATTTGAGTGACAGGATGGGGTTTCTTCATTTCACAGGGAATGCCTTTGGGCTTTTTCTATTTTCCCATATGCATCCTACATTCTGGATGGAGGAAGAACATGGTCAAACGATATTTAAAATTTACTTCCTTCAGCCAGAAGAACTAGAGGCTAGCTTTTAAGACACTTCAAAATGGGAAAATGCAGAAGTTAAGAGGTTTTATTATGCCTGCTATGCTTTTAACAAAAAAACCCACCAACTGTGGAAATTTTATGCTTAAATCCTATTTTCTTCTATGCAGTTTTGTCTCCTTCACCACTTTTGAAAGTCAGCTGAAAACTATCTGAATTAACATCCACTGAAATCAATAGCAGTTTGGGGGATTGATCAAGGTCCATGGAATAAATAACATCTGACTCGGAAGATTATGTGAACATGTATGTATTTTTGGAATATTTTTCAAAGAGCTGTGCTGTGGCTTAATCACGGGGAGATACAAAATACAGAAATATGTGCATAGAACACAAACATTATCTGAACAAGAGCAGTAGATACCCTGGTAATTAGGTGCTCAGCTCTAACAGAGAAGTTAAAACCTCCACTCAAATTTAGTAACTCACCTGGCAGTCCAGTATCCTCATCTACAGAGTTAAGAGAACCAGTAGTCCCAATTCACATGAATAAGGAGCCAGGAGCCAAAGATCTGTCATAGCAATGCTTCAAAAATCCCTCCTTCCTTTATAGCTTGTTTAAAACACTGACACTTTTTTTTCTGTTTGAGCTTTCTGTTATGTGTGTGTTGTGATCGTGCTTTCTGCTCCTCCTCTCCCCAGTTAACTGAACACTTCCTACCAGCTTTACAGCTGGTATTACCCAGAGCTTTGAGATGAGTCCTCCTTGTACACCTCTTCACATGGTTACCTTCCCCTCTCTCTCCCCCCTGCCCCAGGACCTTTGGCCAGGCTGAGCCTTGGGAGGTTTCCCCTTGTGCCTCCTGGAAACACCTGGGTTCCCTGTGAAATACTGATAGACCCACAAAGCCTGCCCCTTCACCTAGTGCTGAAGGACGATCTTCTGTCCTGCAAGTCCTCAACTCAGACCAGCCACCCAAAGCTTGGGGGAAGCCTGTACCTGAGGTTTGTGCACAGGCAGCAGCTTTTCTTTGTGCAACAGGCAAGGTCTCCAGTGCCTGCACTTTGCCTCCTCCAGTGAAACAAGCGATGGAAACAAGAAGGTGCACTTAGGGCATGTCTTTGCATTTCCTACAACAGGCTAAGGAACAAAAGGATTGATGTATTAGACTACCATCCGATAAATGAAAACTTCATTATATATGCAGCAAGTGTATTTGGTATTCCAGAGAGATTATCTTATTTTGGCTCCATCATTTTCATCATGTACACCCACGAAGAAAGTAAAACCTATCGCAAAAATGGGAGAAGCAGTAAATAATAAAAGGAGCATTTCACTGAGGGGCAAGATACCTGACCAAGTGTTAAAATGCATCATTTGAACTTCAATAGTAGTCAGTCTATGCACTGTTAGTCCATCAAAACATTCTAGATCAAACCTTTGAGAGAGGTTGTAACAGTGGATAAAAGTAAATTTAAGATTTTACCTTTTTTATTATTTATTTTGCCGTTATCCTTTTGTGGTTCGAAACTCTTAGTGGCTAAAAATACTTAAAAATTTGATTTTAAAAAATAATTTCTCAGACTGTGCATCATCTCACAATTTTTAGTTCCACTAAACCTTTTGAAAAAAATATAATGGCAAAGTAAAATACAACAGTTCTGGTAAGTCTCATGTATTTTACATAAGTTTGAATCATCTAAGATTCAGAATTACAGAAAGATTGAATTTCAAGCAATTTGATGTGTGTTGTGAGCTTATAAACTTTATTTTAAGGACAGAGTTAATTCACAAGTCTGTTATGTTGGGAAGATAATGGCAGTTAAGGAATATTTATATATGTAACTAAGGTTAATAGTGACCCAATAAGGCAGTCTGGATAAGTGCTTTTTGAGCATTTTCCACGCACATCCTTAAACATTGTAGTGGGGATTTGACCTCCTTGTATACTTCACATAGATTTCTGGATAAGAAATAAAAGTTTGTATTTATTAGACACTTTTCTAGGATCTTTGAAAGAAGTGGAGTCCAAAGAATCTCAGAACAGCTTGAGAATATAAAAAATAAAATACAATACCTCAAAAATAAAAATACATTGAATACTGATGTAAATTCTCCCTATTAGTGATGTCACTATAGCAAAACAGTTGTAAAGACTTAGGTAAAACTAGGAACTTAGAGGAGCACATTGTAAGTAAATGTAACTACTTAACATAGACTACCCAAAATACTCCATCAAAAGAATTTCAAAAGCTTGTTTTAGAGTAATCAAGTTCTCTTCTTTTGGAAGAAAAAAAAAAAGAAAGATAATTCAAACCTTCATGCAGTATTTAGTAACACAGGAAGGCCACTACACCCCTGTGCCAGTAGGATTCAACTGGCCAGCAATCTATGCCTTGCACTGCTGAGCGTTCTTCTGGTATGTTGCAGCATGAAGGAAGCTGCTGTCCTGAACATCCTCACCTCCCTATGACTGATGCTGAGATCAAAGTGGAAACACACACACACATGATTTTCACACGTGTCTGGTAAAAGGTAAATTACAAAGTAAGAAATTCATTAAATTAGGGGGAGGGGAGAGGAGGAAAGTTGAATCATTGATTTCTGCTTTCATTCCCCCCCTCCCCAGGTTAAAGCACAAGCACTGTAAGAACTTAAATAAGCCACTTAATCATAAAGGGTCAATCACTTACCACACCATTAGCTGTTATGAAATAGTTAATATTCCAGAAATCTGAAAAAAAAACCCCACAAAAAAAACCCACAGGTTTGTCTGTTCTCAGTGCAGACTTTTTTTAGAGGAAAATTAGAGCAATACCTAATATAGAGGTAACTGAACATATAACAACCCATCACTCCAGGGCCAGCAAAGCTTCGTTTTGTAGATCCAGGACAAGATGTTCTGACAGAATTCTACTTTAAACATTCCTCTGATCAGGCTAAGCTTCCTGCTAGGGCATCCTACTGATTTTGCAATGTAATTTCATATCTTTTATGGTGTTAGAACCATAATTTCCCTTTCAGGAATAATCTAAGCAAGCAGATGTCTGTTACAAATACTTAACCCTTGATGCTACCACTGCACCAGTACTAACATGGAAGTTCGCTTTCACACTCCAAACATGGTTTTGAAGTCTGGCCTGACTCCCTATTCTTTAGCTCTAGGAAAAGAATTGGGAACAATCAAAGTATTCTTAATGTTGCCTACTGTACACAATTGCCTAATGGATCAGCAAAGGTAAAGAACAGGCAGCTCAAAGCAGCCAGTAACAGGGATCTGCATTTTGATAATCCAGTTGCTTATAGTCAATGCAGAAAATTGGCCATTACTGTGGGAAGCTGCACGCACTGCAGTATTGCTCCTGCCCCTGGCTGTGAGAAGACTTAGGGCGCTGCTAAAAGCACCAACTAGAAGAAAAAACACTTGCCATGAGTAGGATTAGTTGGCCCCAGAAAGCACCAGTCCTCTCACCTGTACTCCCTCTTCAGTAGCTCCAGTAGGACTAATTTCTTTCCTCTTTTTGTTTTGTTGTTGCAGGCAAAATACTGCTGGAGCCACACTCTTAAAAACAACTTTGCATTTAGTGACACCGATTTTTCAAGCATCTGGTGTCACATGCTTATATACAGGGTCTATGCTCCAATGCATCAGTAGAGATAACACCCTTTGGAATATGCTTCCAAGAAAAATCCTTCCCTCAGTACTTCAGGTGCTGGATTCCCTAGTGTAATTTGATGCCTAAAACAGAGGAAAATCTCTTTCAGCATCCTCCCCTGCTCCAAGTACCTAAAAGTAAGCTTCTTCAATAGACTACAGAGATTTATGTGAGAGGAATTCTTAATTTTTAAAACCTTTACCAAGGTCTAACCAGAGCCACTCGCTCAGCAGAATGGGCTGAAATCTCATTTTACCGTTTCAGTTTAGTCTGTAACAAAAAACAGCAGAGCCTGGCCTAAGTATTCAACCAGGTTTTAACATCTTATTCTGAACTGCAGATTATTGCTTCTAAGCTATAGGGTTCTGTGTGTTACAAATTTTGTCCTATGCCTTAACATCTGTGAAGTTTCCAGGTTCTTTCAGGTGTGTACAATGCTTGGGGCAAAGAAAGAGGCATAACTCATTAAGCAGCTGAGTTACTTTCAACTCGCTGCACAACAGTTCTGTAGTAAGTGTGAAAGTTTTAAGCCTTTTTAAAACTCTCGTGCACAGGAACACAAAACAATGGCCTGTCACAAACTGTGAGAAGGGCAACACTTACACCAGAAGTACTAAAAACACCTAAACCCAACAAGTCAGGAGATACCAGTAAAATGAACTTTATTTTAAAGCTCATTAAAAAGCTTCACAATAACACTAACAGAATTAGCATTTCCTTCATTTTATGTACCCCACATGAAAAATGTATTGTTTAGCAAGAGATGAAACGTAAGCGTTTCTGCATGCTACTAACACATTTCACCATCTTATTATCTGGTAAGTGCTTTGGACTGCAAAAATCAAAAACCTTAGAACAGAAGGATTTCTTCTGGAAAGTCCTTATGAACAGGACAGACACTGGCTTTTTATTGACATACCCAATTAGATGTCCAGACAAAAGAAAACTACCTTGGCATCTACAAATGCCTACGAAGGTTTCGATTACAACCTTTTGAAGGAGCAGTATATTTCGGAGCAAGGGCTTCTTTTCATCTTTAGTGATGCAAATGGTTAAATACTGCACAGAAGCTTAGTATGAACTCACAATTCCACAGGAATCTGAAAGTTACCAAGGCAATTTTCCTTTTAGGATAGTCATGACCAACACTATTACTACTCTTCCTCCCATAACACAACGTATCCCAGACAAGTCTTAAGAAAAAAATATAAATAGTTCCCAAAACAATGCATTCCCACCCCCCCATCACATACGACAGCAAAAATATCTTCTGTCATGGGATGAAATAACTTGCTGCAAGTGCAGTGGTTTAGTCCAAGTCCATGCTAATGGTGTTTTGATCACTCGGATGACATTCGCCATTTTGTTGAGGCATTTCAGAATTTTTTTCATCTTCTCCCATGTCTTCAGTTTTATAATCACTCCGTTCATTTAATGGGTTTTCTTCCTTAGGAGAGTCAACCTTTGGTTTCGGTTGTGTCACAATAGGCTCACAGACATTGTTTACCTCCTAAAGAAAGGGAAAAGATGTGGTCAGAATATATATTAAGGACCCACCAGCTTCACTAGTGTGAAGAGTCCTGTACCCAAAAGACTGTTTGAAACTTGCTTCTGTATTTGTTTCCCAACTCCAAACTGACAAGTAATTATTATACCCTGAAATAAATTAACTGGTTTACTTTCTGAAGTTCTGTGGGCAAAGTTCTTCAACTTAATATTCTGGATTTCACAGGAAGTTTTTTCAAGACTATTTTTGCCTACCAGTAACACTGAAGAACAACATGAGTTTTTAAGATGACTGAAAGACACAAAATGTCAATAAGCTCCACAGAATTGTATACAGTATAGTACAGCTCCTCTGCTTTCTACTGAATCTCCTTCTGTCCATACTTTCTAACTACCCTTTAAGAACACTGGAGCAGTAAGATGAAACTGGGAGAGAGGGAGGGGGACATAGCAGTCTAGCTTTAGCACTAGCCTCTAAAATTAGTTTCTTATGGTACTTACCTGTAGCTTTGCCTTAATTTCACTTGAATGCACAGCCGGATCCTGATCTAAACTCTTCTTAGCCTGAGCACTCACAGCATTATTCATCCACTCTACCACTTCACTAACACACTTCTCTACTTTCATCATTTCCATTTCATCAATATGGATGTATTTCTCATCCTGCCCAAATACAAATGTTTTGTATTAGTTAATAATGTCCAGTTTATAACATCAAGTTATGCCAACAAGACTATCCCAATTATTTACAATTTATAATCTTTACTGATTTTCAAAACAAATAGAAGTTGGCAACAAGCCAGATCTGTTACAGTAAGAGACAAGAAATACAAATATCAAAATAAAGCTTCCTCTGCCCAATGATCAAACAAGAAACCTAGTTCACAGAGGAAATAGAGGCTGCACAAACAGGTCACACAATAAAACATAACATTCTTAATAGGGTTGATAAAAAAAAACATCACCAAGCATCCCCTCCCTCCTAGAGGGCCTACAAGGGCCCAAGGTAGTTTAGACAGTGCGATTCTGCTGTACACAGAAAGGGAAAGGATCAGTTGTCAAACTTGAGGAGCATTCCCTACAATGCCATAGTTACAGAATTAACTGATATCAGGAGAAGGACCTACCCAGCAACACAACCTATGATTTTAACTAAGAATTCTAAATACGGATTCAAGTCTTAAATGTACTATTTTCAATGATGCTAGTTATTTCAAGACTGTGTAATACTACTGAAGGACTTCACATAATAATGACAATTTTGTAATCTATAGCTGTGAGCACTTAATTGTTTCTGATGCAAGTCTCAATCTCAAACTGAATTAGCTTAAGTGTTGTGAGCTGCCCTATTAAAATTCATTAAGTTGAAACCCAAGGTGTAAATTTTCAAAAGGCAGGCATGATTATTAAGAAAGTAATCTTCAAATATCAATGGCAAAAAACCCCAAACACCCATATATAATAAAAAAGCTAGATGTTTTAGTTTATCCTGAGTAGCTTTTACACTATGGCACAATTCTTGTTCCCAAAAGAACTGGAAGAAGAGAACACTTCTAAAAATGTCAGATTAGCTTTTAAAAGGTCAAGAATCTGACCACAGTCTAACCCTCACTCTTTGTAAGAATGTCCTTTTTGGCCTGAAAACATCCAGAAGTATCAAGCAATTGACGATATGACGCACTATGCGAGATTTTTTGAGTACTGGGAAACATTTGCGGTGTTAAATTTGTGACCTATATAACAGTAGATTGCAGCTCATTTGAAAGTGAATTTGAAGCCTCTGCCAGCTGGTAACCCTCAGTGAAACACCATGTGGTAAAAGAAAGGTACTTTGAGGCCACTTACTTTATTCCTGAATTCCCCAGCTATTGTAGCATAATACTGGAGCCTGTGTCCCAGTTCTTCTAACAGCTTTGGACGTTCTTCTGCTTCTTGATAGCGCATTTCAATTGGAGTACCTAATTTCTAGAAAAAGCAATTCCTATGCGTTATGTGATTCATTAACATTGTTTTGTGTGATATTTTGGAAATTCTGTAGTTTGGCAATACTAACAGACCTACCTTTAAATCCTCTAATTTGTCTACATACACCTGCTTAGCTTCATCCTCACCCTCTTCATACAGCCAGCCTTCTGTCTCTGTTAGGAGTGCAGAGAATCCCTGCAGATCCTATGTATCAATATAATTCAACATGTCAAACATCGAAATATGCACAACTGACTGTGTGTGTCTCACACTGAAAAATAAACATTAATTCTTGGCCTCCTACATAAAAATTACATTTTCTACTTTTGCCTAATTAAGTCAGTTAAACCACATCAGCTTCTGAACTGGGAAACACACACACATCTACCACATAGGTAGCATTTATAGCCTTTTCTCCTTGATTAGGCCAATGCTTGGGGTGCAGCTTTAATGTTTTTGGTTATAGATACAGCAACACAGCTTCCCCTTCTAGTCACCAACTTTATTTGGAAACAAAAATTTATTCCATTTGTGACAAAGTTTATTTTCAGGGATATGTACTATTTGATAAACCTGAACGTAATTCTGGATCAGTCCCAGCCATCATTCAAATGAGTTACAGTTTTCAGCTATTTCCAGGATGGCTATGAGGAAGCTTGACCAAGGAATACCAAATAGATATTTGGTATCAGTATTTTCAGGGAAGCTCCTGAAACCATAACCTACCTTTTCACAAACAAACTTTTCATATGGTCCAGACAACTTGTCCCTGAACTCATACACATATTCCTCCACTGCATTCTTGGCCTCATTTCTTTCTTTTTCCAGTTTGTCTTGCATAATCATCTTACCCTGTATAATCACAGAAAATATTTTAATTAAAAATACCCATGTTCAAACAGCATTCTACAAAGCACAGCTCCTGTAAAACACAGTAATCTCCCAGAAGCCTTGGCTCACATAACTGCTGGAATTCTCACTGCTATGCAGTGGACTAACCTGAAGAAATGGGATGCACTTCTCCATATTACAACAGCTTGAACCAATCTATGATGTCATTCCATGGATCAGTGCTCTGATACTATCGCTATAAACAACACTTCAATCTTTCTGATTAACATTTGTCAGTTATGTGTTAAAGTTGGAGCGTATACTAGCTTACTGTAAATTATTTGAGTCCACATTCCAAGGTTACAGTAAAAGATCAGAGGTTGCCTTAAAAAGCAGATGAATGGTTAATAACTGCAATCAAGAAAGCAGTCTACACTATACTCTCACTCACCTCTGTTTCAATATACATATTGAGGAGATCTTTTCCTAACTGCCAAACCAAGTTAGCTTCAATAGGTAGTTCCACATTCTTCACTTTTATCTTGGGTTTTTTAGCTTCTGGAGGCTGATCACCTTTCTTCTCATTTGTCTGAGTTGGAGAGAAGAAAAATAAGATGATTTCCCTGACTTCCTTCTGATGAAGTAGCACTATGATGAAAGAAACATTCACAGGAAGAACACGCAGAGATTTTCTGTGTTCTTTCAGAATCTTCAAAAATGTATGTGTGAGGCACTTTCCCTTCAGGGATTCCACCTCCCATCCTAGTCTGCTTACAGTCTATTTCATGGACAGTAAGTACTGAGCTACAGGAAGGACGTTTCTCAGATATACGGTGTATTTGCAGGTTTTCCAGAAGTGCCCATCTGCAGCTTAGCACTTCACTGGTGATGCTGACAGTGGCAAGATTTTAACTGAAAACATTTTTCATCTTATACAGATGAAAGAGCAAACTACTAGCAATATCATGCAGGCGTATGTTTTTCACATAGATTATTTCCTCTTAGATTTATGAATTCCTGAGCCCAACTTCTCTCAGCAGGCCTAATAAGCCTGGCCTCTAACAGCTGTTAAACGAATTGAAATGTCTGCAAGCCAAACAAATCAGCTGTACAACACTGCATGAAGACAGGGAAGTGCTAGAGCGAGACTTCTTGCGGGAATTCTTTTGCAAACTCTGTACGAAAATCATCACGCGATATATACATTATTTTTCACAATAGAAAAGGTATAAAAATGAAAAAGGTTCTGAGCACCAGGTTCCTTACTTTTTCCTGGAATGTGTTACCATTTTAAAAGTCCCCATTATATAGCATAACATTTTCAACAGAGTTAAAGGGTCACTCACTTTGACATCTGGGATTTTGTTTTCTTCAGAGGGAGGTTCTGATGAAGGGGGAGACTGTGACGTTTGCTGACCATCAGTTTGTACCTGGGACTGTGTTCCAGCCTCACTGTTCTCTTGCTGGATATTTTTCTGAAATGAAAGCCCAGGCACAAAGGATGTAGAAGGCATGTGCACTTGTATTTAATAAGTTATAGGGCACTTCACTTCTGATGCACATACTGTACAAAGTGCCCTACAAAGCATTCTGTGCACATGCAGAAACACACACGCTTTAACTAACGGAGATACAGACTAGGTGCAAGTTGAGAAGGACTTAGTGAAAATGCCACTAATGCCAGGCTTGCAGCATAATACTCGTGTGTGTGTACACATCCTACCACTTTCTCTTACAAAAGGTGGCTTTAATTTATTGAGTCATAGCTTTTAAGCTTTCCCCCCCCTCAGAAAACTGTTAAGACATCAAGTACACCATAACAATGCTGCATTATTCCCCAGTGTTCCCCTCCCCTTCAGTGCTGTAGAAAACAATCCAGCTTCCCCTTCCACAAAAAGTTTCAAAACTTTACTAATACAAAGGATTACACACAAAGCTTTTTACCACAGAGAACATGGATGACTAATAATCCAAACCAAGTTTTCCTATTTGGAACACTGATAACAATGGCAGCTGCAAGCAACCCCACCCTCAAGCAACCCACCTGCTGCTATTTAGCACTTTGCCCAATAATAAATTTTGAAGTCCACACACTTTCAAGACAGCACTAATTTTCTCCTGTTCTTATTAAGACATTATATTTCCTGATAGCTATGCACATCTCAAAATTAACCTCATTTTGCTTCCTTAGAAGAAGGTATTTTCCTTCCAGAGTACGTAACAGCAGAACATGCTTTCATTAAGGACATTCATACACAAGAAAGGTGAACTTACATCACTTGAGTTTTCAGTAGGCCTCTGGTCCTGAGATTCCACTTCAGTCTCAACACCAACATCTTCACTCTCTTCACTTTTAACTGGTTCTACCATGGATGCAGTGGACACACTGAAAATGCCGTGAGTATTGACACGGACTTTCACTTTGACTTTAGACTTCTCTCCATCTTTCTGGGCTGCCACATTCTGGATAACATACCTACCTAAAAACAGAAGAATCAATACTCACACAGTGGAATTAAATAGGTAATTTTACAGAGCCAGGAAAACACCTCCCTCTTTCATAGAGAACACATTTTCTAAATATTTGATGAAGCCTCTGTGCTAATCTTATGGTCCCCAAAATGAAATGAATGCTACAAAACCCAAAATGTATCTGCTTTTCAGCCAACTTTACCTTATGAATCAAAAGGGAGAATGTTTATTTTCATCATCTAGGGTAGGTTCTCCTGCCACTATTAATATAGAGTAAATACAAAAAGCAAAAGCTCACTCCCTTTTACTCTGTGATGCTATAGTGGGATAAAAGAAAACTACACAAAGATTTAGTCTAATGCCAATGTTAAGTGGTATGTCTTTTTAATACAAGTTACTGCCCAACATAGAAACAGTATTTCTAGAATTGTTCTCTTCAGCTTCTAACATCCATGTAAGTCTGCCATTACCTTTTACTCTAGGGCAGAATGTAACTGTTTTGTAACTCCTGTAATACTTGAAACAAGCATTGTGAAACTAAGAAACAGACACATAACTAGTTTAACAGTATATAAAGAATCAGATCTCACTGACTTTAAGAGCAGACATATTTTTCCTGCCTATTACATGGTTCTATCTATTGTACCACCAAAACAGTGACGTGGAGATTACGATGCTTGTGTAGCTGCAAAGTACAAGTTCACTGATTTCATCACAGGCTGGATATACACATGCTCGTACACACCATTCCTTCATCAACAGATCTAAACCACATGCATACAAGCTTTTACCTGCTTACTTTACAGGCTAAAGAACGTAAACCCCCCTCTCTTGTAAATCCAATAATATCGGTGTTGTGACCTGTCCTCCCTTTCAGTAGTCTTATCAGAACTACTGACTCACCCATTAGGACTACTAACAATTCTGTTCTAAGCAAAGAGTTAATCAGCGAGTGAGCTGAAACCAGTCTGATTTTCAGTTCTGTTCTCACCAGTTTGCGGAATAGCAGTTAAATATCTTCTCGTTTGTTAAAGCCATATAAATTGAACACTCACAAATCCCACTATCAGTCTTTATGGCAAGAGTTAAAATGAAAGGAAGTCTGCTGTTTCTGTAACTACAAAATATTGTGCTGGTTTCTAAGACATATGGTATTTGAACTTTGTGATTTGCAGTGGAACAACCACATAATTTGCTTTGAAGTAGAGAAAATAACTGATGTTTTCTGTTAGGATAATAGGTTTTGGTAACTTTGTAGTGCATTAGGTATTAGCTGAAATACTGGTAAATCAGATGGAGATGTTTTTGCCCTATATACTTTCCCACCCATTTTAAGAATATTTATAAAGCTTATCTCTAACACTACAGTTCTGGTGCTATTGTATTTTAAGTGCATTGTTAACTAACAGGACGGCTGTACTGTCAAATACTTAACCAAGATTTGTCATTTCTTCTACCACTCTGAAAAAAAAGTTGAGCTTTAACTGTTGAACTTTCTAACAAAACCAAGCAATTACTTGACAACTAGTAATAGCTTTATCTTAATTTTACACGCAAACATACAACATCTAATTGCATGCTTAGAACTCAAGAGCAGTTATTTAATTGGCCTGTCTTTACCACCACAATCTTTTTCTAACTAACCATATTGTAAACTCCTTGTAAGTGTCAACACTGTCAAATGTTGTAATTTGTCAAAAAGGATGAAAGAGCTGCTTATAAATGTTATCTAGACAATTCAAATCAATACTGTAGTCTTGTAGCTGACACTATTTCAGGCTGTCTTGATTAAAACTTATTCAGCATTATGTCAAACCCAGAAAGTATAGGAAAAGACAACTAGTTACTCAAGATGTGTTTAAAATTTTTATATGCAGGAGATATTTTTCAAGTATTTCTAGCTTGCTTTAGCAAAAAGCAGAAAAGATTTTAAAAGTTAAAAAATTATCTTTTGCAGTGATAGCCCCATTCTAGTCCTGGGCATTCAGCTAGTTTCCCCTCATTTTGTCATTGGACTGAAGCAACTTTAGAAACTAGGAAAATAAAAAATCCAAAGTCACCTATAGAATGGGATAATTGAAAATTGAGTCCTCCAGACACAAAAAACTAAATCTATGTCATATAATCATACTGTAACACAACACAGTTACAGAATTGATTTAAGACCAAACAATGCGAGACAAGACAATTTCCAGGACAATTACTTACCAATTTTTGACTCAGGATATGGGACTCCATTAGGATCAGAATAAAAAGCTTCTAACTCAAATGGACCTTTCCTATAGAACGTAAGAACCTTGGAGAAAGGTGCTGCATGATTTCTGCTGAACACCTCATGAACCCTGTAATTAAGAGAAAAATACCACTTAGCAGAGTATTTGAGCTGAAAGGCTTTGATCTAGGGTCAAAACTTTTCAGAGAAACATCACCATGTTTTGACACATTTACCCTTCTGAACAATTCCAAGAAAGATACTTCACCACTATACTGTAAGGAAAAAAAAAAATACTGTTGTGTACTGTAATGGGAAATTGTCCTGTTCCACTGATTTTGAGTCTCAGAAGCAAATAAGTTTAGATGTAGGTGGCAATTCAGTGACAGACTATCAGCAGACCTTCAAACTCTATTTCTTGCAAAGACATTATTCTGAGCTTGGAATAGCATAATGTAAATCATAATTTGCACCCTTCCTCAGTTAGTCTCAAAAGGCTAATTATAGCCCTGTTAATTCCTTACTCATTTACTTTCCGTGGCTTAGTTGAGAACCCTGACAGCAGATTATTATTCATTACTTGATATGACAGAAAAACAACCAGCTTTATTTTATGTTCTTCCTGTAGGGTCTGTCCGCTATTATGCCACTCTGATTCTAATTTCCAACTGAGTTTTGGGAATCTCTAACTATGGAAGGATCTCATCTAATAACCTAAATGTGAGAAATATGAGCTTCACCTAGAATATGAACCCACAGGATGCTCTCAGAAGCATGTGACAGAACAATTAGGTTCTGCATCTCCACAGAAGACAGACAAAAAAGAAAAGGCTGAATATGAGAAAGGTAGAACTCTAAACTTCCAAAAAGTTAAACTCAGACCTCTTTACATCCTAGACAGCAACTGCGTTTCCCACAGGCATGGCATAAATAGCAGAGAGGTCAGAGTCTTAAGACACTGCAATTGCAAGAAATTTCTCTTACAAAACTCTAAGAGTTAAATCCTTGCTTCTGTTTTCCGCCAGACAAATAGCATCCATGTAAGCTCACAATATTTACATAGTGCATAATGTTCCTACTAAAACAAGAATCCAGACAGGTGTTAGGAACACCTTGAGTAAAAAAAGCTAGAAAGGAAAGTAGGATCAGGATCCAGCAGTTGTTCTAGTTCATTTTGTATTCCAAAACGTGATAACCGGTTAAGGGTAATGCAAGACAAGATATTGGTTAGTAGCTCATTCAATCACGATTTTTTTTAATCTTTATTTTTTAACATATGAGGAGTTATGGTTAAAATTTCAACGCATGCCTTTACACAGTCTCCACTGTCAACCATCTCTGGTACACGGCCTACAGGTTTCCTGCATAAGAATGCCAAGATCCTAATTTAAATGCAATCAAGAACATTATCCTTGAATTATGAAGGCCAAAAGCTTCACAGAACTGTAGTTTGAGCTACCTACCCTTCAGTGTCCTCTGCTTCCGTGTTCCACAACAGAGATATTGGGAACGGTATAGCATCTGTCACAGAGAATTCTCTCACTTTAAAAGCTGGAGAAAGAATTGCACACTAAACAAAAAACAGACATGCATTAAAGTTGGTTAACTGCTCTACTCCACCCGCCCGAGACAGCTAAACATCTTTAAACGAGAAGGAAAAAAAAAAAAAAAAAAAAAAAGAGAAATGTGTTGACTTTACTAAAACAGAGCTAGGCAAATTGCTTGATTTCAATGGAGTATGATAAGAAAACAAATCTCATACAGAAGTGTTTTCACCCTTTGGGTTAGCAGGAGTTTTGGCCTTATTCTTACCACAGCTTGTGAAAAAAGATAACAGTCTAAACGAATACCAGGACTGTAAAGGATGGAAGTGCTGAATGACTTCGTCCTAAAAGAAGTGGTGTTTATCTTGCAGGTCCTGTTTCTTTCCCTGGAGACAACCGACTGTTAGTGATGGAAAGCAATTACTAAGATGGGGTAAAGAAACAAGTCAAAGAAGAAAGGGTGAAATAAGAGAAGTAAAGCAGAAAAGGAAGAAGGCAGAACGAGTGGTTTGCTTGTAAAATATAGTTCACTAGTTGGAAACTGTAAAAATGGCAGGGGGAAGATAGAATAAAAGTCTGTTTCACATTGAGGGAAAACTGAATATCAGAAAATGCAAACTTGCAATGTTTTAGGCTCTCCATAAATACTTCTCATATACTTTGTCGATTAAAAATATCTTTCCTCAGCTTGACAGTGACTTAAGTTTTTCTCATTAAAGATCCCTATATCCTGTTCTTTTCATAGAATCATAGAACCATTTAGATTGGAAAAGACCTTTAAGATAGAGGCCAACCATTAATCTAACACTGCCAAACCACCACCACTAAACCGTGTCCCTAAGCACCA
>NW_009223900.1:1894-2286 GCF_000690835.1 Fulmarus glacialis | reverse complement strand
TCCCCCCTCCCCTGGACCCCACCACAGCCACCAGCTCTGCACCCCGGGGCTGCAAACAGATCCCGGGGCTGCAAACAGATCCCGGGCACAGGGGAGGCAGGAAAAGTTCCTTCATTAATGCACCCCAGAAATCCTGGCAGCGAGTTGGCTGCAAGGCTCAGTGCCCGAAGGCAGCAGGAGAGAGGGGGAAAGGGAAAAGGAAAGCAGGAGGAAGGACAGAGGGACATAGAGAAGAGGTGTGGGACAGGGAGCCAGAAAACGGGATATTGGGAACAAGAGAGGGACGGGGAGCAGGACAAGGTGTCGAGAGAGGAGAGCGGAGAGACTGCGGGGAAAAACAGGAACAGAGAGATGGAGGGATGAATAAGAGTCGGGGAGCGGGGGGGAGGGGC
>NW_009223900.1:0-1881 GCF_000690835.1 Fulmarus glacialis | reverse complement strand
AAGATAGAGACAAGACAAGGGGCGGGGGGAAATTCTAAAGTGATAGGGGAAAAGAAACATAGGCAAGAAATGAAAAATAGAAACAGGGAGCGGGGTAGAGGTAGACGTAGAAAGAAAATTTCTAAAAGCAACAGGGTACAAGAAACATCGGCAAGAACTAAGGACAGGGAGATAGAAAGAGGGAGATGTAGAAAGAAAGTGTAAAAAGTGACAGGGTGCAGGACAGAGAGGGAAGAATTAATAATTATAGACAGGGAGATGGATAGAGGGAGACGTAGAAAGAAAATTTGAAAAGCGACAGGCTACAAGAATCATAGACAAGAATTAAAAAATAGGTACAGGGAGCTGCACAGAGGGAGACGTAGGAAGAAAATCTGAAAAGCAACAGTGTGCGAGCAACACGAGCAAGAAATTAAAATTAGGTCAGGGAGCCAGAGAGAGGGAAAGGTAGCAAGAAAATTTAAAAGGCAACTGGGTTCCAGAAACACATGCAAGAATTAAAAAGATAGGGATGGAGAGGTAGAAAGTAAGTTTCAAAAGCGATGGGGTACAAGAAACATAGCCAAGAATTAAAAAATAGGAACAGGGAGCCTGATAGAAGGAAATTTGGTGGGTTTCCCTTGGCTGGCCGCAGGGTGCCCACCAAGCCGCTCTATCTCCCCCTCCTCCACAAGACGGGGGAGAGAAAATAAAACAAAAAAGCTTGTGGGTCAAGATGAGGACAAAGCAATCACTCACTAAGTACTGTCACAGGCAAAATAGACTCAACTTGGGGAAATTAATTTATTGTCAATCAAAATCAGAGTAGGATAATGAGAAATAAGAGCAAATCTAAAAAACACCTTCCCCCCGCCCCATTCTTCTTTCCTAAGTTCATCTTCACTCCTGACTTCTCCACTTCCTCCCCCCGCACAGCGCAGGGGGACAGGGAGCGGGGGTTGCAGCCAGTTCATCGTATGTCGTCTCTGCCGCTCCTTCCTCCTCGCGCTCTTTTTCTGCTCCAGCGTGGAGCTCCTTCCCACAGGCCACAGGTCCTGCCAGGAGCCTGCTCCAGCATGGGCTTCCACGGGGTCACAGCCTCCTTCAGGCATCCACCTGCTCCGGCGTGGGGTCCTCCACGGGCTGCAGATGGATATCTGCTCCACCGTTAACCTCCGCGGGCTGCGGACAGAGCGACAGACAAGAATAATGATAACGAGAGAGAAAGAGAAAGACAGAGACCGTGAGAAGCACAGGGGGTTGGAGAAAGAAAGAGAGGTATTAGGAGCCCTGCAGAGAGACAGAGGACAAAAGAAAAAAAAAAGGGCAGGGAGCAGCACAAAGGGTCAGAGAGAGCAAGAGATGAACAGGAAGGAGGACGGGGACAGTGAGATATAGAATGGAAAAAAGCAGCGACACTGAGCAAGACAAAGAGAGGGAGAAAGAGACGGAAGGGGGGAGAGAGAGAGAGGAAGGCAGGGACACGGCGTGGCACATACAGGCGCAGAGAGGAAAAGAACGCCAGGGAACAGGCCAGAGAAATTGTGGGGAACAAAAGAGACGGATGCAGATCAGGACAAAGAGATGGTAAAGGAAAAAACAGCAATGGGTTGCAGGACAGGATAAAAAAAAAAAAGAGGGAGAGGGTGCAGGACACAAGAATAGAGAGGAGAGGTACAGGGGAGCAAAAAAAAAAAATCACAGCAGTGTGGGAAAGAGAGGGGCCAGGGGAGAGGTGGGGAGGGGCAGGAAGGGGCCAGGACGCACAAGAGGGGAGGCCCGGGACTCACCCTCACCGCAGCTCTTGCTCTCAGTGCTGCTGGGAGACTTTGACAGCACAGACACTTCTTTCTCCTCCCCTCCTCTGCTGGAACTCCGGTCGCTCGGCTGTCCTCCACCTAA
>NW_009223899.1:39169-50038 GCF_000690835.1 Fulmarus glacialis | reverse complement strand
TATGATTCTATGATTTTATGATTCTATGAGAAATACATCACATTTGCATTGCATTACAAACCTAATTTTTTCCTAGTTCCATTGACATAGTGAGGGTAAAAGAAAAGGGTAGCAGAGTGTAACTGCAAAACATTTTGCGTTTTTAATATATCCAGAAATTCATAGGATCTGTTTGTTGCTGCCACTGACACCAATGGCTGTCATAATTAATCTCACAATTCCTCATGAACAAACAGCATTTGGCATTTAAAAGCAGGGACATCACGGCAATATGTTCATTCTACCTGGGTCACAGGAGTGATGTTATTATGGGTGACCTCTTTCTTCTAATAAAGATGCACTGACTTGATCTTGAAAACATGTTTATTGCAACTATAATGCATGGAGGCGGCAGGGGGTAGATTTCAGAAACATGGCAAGCCACTTCTATATTTTATTCTCTGTAACTAATAATTATTTTCCGTTTTAGAAAGTGCCTAAAGATTACACCTCTACCAACAATCAAACAATTCAGGTTGCCAAAAAATTATAGTACCAAAACTGGAGAGAGGTAGAGGTTTCCCAGATTGCTTAAACACAAACTGTGCATACATTGTCAGGATTTGTCAAAGGTGACAGTTTAAAAAAACATGTGACTGGGGTGTATGCATTGAACTATTTCTTACACTGTTCTCCATCATCTGAGGAATAAATACATTCGATACTTGGCAGACAGGAGAGATAAAAAACATGAATATAGAGAAAATTATTATTGGAAATGTGCTAAGAATGTACTCTACTAAAGTACATCTAAGTACACTCAGAAAACCAAAACCAAGCAGTCCTTAAACTAAAGGTATCCTACCGGTATCCTCTCCTCCTCATTGCATACAGTCTACACTGATGTGTGTTTGCATGTGTGCTAACACTTAATCTCATTCTTTAAAATCTTTCTCGTAAATGCTTTCCTTTTTATGAAATACATAATCTTTCTCTGCCTTAACAAGAAAATTCTTTTTTTGCATTTATCTTTATTTTGTTCCCCCTCGTGAAAACACTAAATCTTCATAATTAAAGACCAATATACTTAAGACATTCCCTTATGGATTTTTTTCCTTGAATTCTGTTTTCTCTTTTCTTTTTTGGAAGAAGCTGATGAAAACAGTGACCTGTTAATAGATCAGTTTCCAAGAGCTGCCAAGATGAATATTGAACTTATGTTTTTCTTGTGTTTCCTGCCCCATTTTGGTAGAGGTAGAGAAGAACATGAAGCCATTAATAATCTAGTAATAAGATTAAATATCTGTGAAGTATAACAGTGTGTCGTGGTTTAACCTGGCAGGCAGCCAAATACCACGCAGCCGCTCACTCACTCCCCGCCCCCCAGTGGGACGGGGAGAGAATCGGGAGGGTAAGAGTGAGAAAAACTCGTGAGTTGAGATAAAGACAGTTTAATAAAACAGAAAAGGGAGAATAATAATGATAATGATAAAATATACAAAATAAGTGATGCACAATGCAATTGCTCACCACCCGCACTGACCGATAACCAGGTAGCGATCGGTACTTCCTGGATCACGCCTACCATTCATATACTGAGCATGATGTCACATGGTATGGAATACCCCATTAGCCAGCTGAGCTGGCTGTCCTGATGATGTTCCCTCCCATCTTGTGTACCTAGCTCAGTCAGTAGGCATGGGAGCTGTCCTTGGACTAGGAGGGCACTTAGCAACAACTGAAAACATCAGTGTGTTATCAACATTCTCCTCATACTAAATCCAAAACACAGCACTAGCAAGAAATTTAACCCTATCCCAGCCAAAACCAGGACACAGTGTAATCATACATTTTATTTCATTAGCCCACATATAAAATGTAGATAATACTCAGAAAAGCCTAACATTCTCTTCTTGCTTATACCATCTTGTTTCACTAAATTAATCATTAGATGTTCCCATTTCACCTTTCTTTTTCAAGGACTACTTGTGCCTCTCCTCCTCAGACTATTACTGGACTCACTGGCCATTCCAGATTGAGACATGAGCCAAAATAATTTAACAAACAAAATAAAATATGCACAAAACGAATCTATGGGCACTAGTTCTACAACATTAAACAATATTTCTGTGAAAAAACAAAGAAATTCAACAGAATTCTGTTATTTCAGTTAAGGTTTTAAGAAGACTCTGGGAAGATTTACTAAATTCCTCATCCACAATAAAAGGCATAAGAAAGAAAATGCATCACAAGGTGGGTGTTGTTTTCTTTTCCTTTGATTTTGTGTTTGGTTTTTGGGTTGTTTTTTTTTTTTTTTTCCAAAATCACTAACACTATTTCCTGATGCTAACTCACCAGTTTTGATATCCTCCCCATTTTCCCACTATACCCACCCAGTAACAGGATTCAAAAATTGCTCACAAAATTTACAACAGATGAGCTGGACAAAGAATAAAATATTTTTCAAATTAAGGAAATGACAATAAATGACTATATTTTGAACTTAATAGAACCATATCTCAGAATATGAAGAGGGCCTGGAAAACAAGGGAGGTGCCTGCAGTGTGTCACATCTCAGTACTTGATGCCGTACTTACCAAAACCTCTCATAAGGCTTGTTTAGCACTGTTGTCTTGCGCACTTCTATGTGACAGAGGCTGTTTGCCTTTGATCAGCAGATTCCTACCGGTACAGGAATTAGCAAATATACTGGTCCTATGTAAGAAAAAGAACTTTCACTTTTGCCCATATTTTCAGAAGGAAGATAAGGTTTGTAAGTAATCAACTTTAGATACTTTAAATGCATTGCAAACAAGAAAGGTCCTCATTGATGAACTATTTCAGTAACTCTAGTCCTTCACTATGTTTCAACTACTTGATAAAGATATCACACAAATTAATAAATGCATCTGAGAAAAAAGTCTAACTAAAATAATACAAGAAAAAGTGGAAAACAAAGGAGAGTAGAAAAGAAAAGGGAGATCTAACCATGATGGAGGACCTTAATACCTTGTAAGATGGGCCTATGTACAATGTATGATCATGTACAAACTTGATGAACATCTTATGACAGAGCCTCAGTTTCACCCCAAAATCTCAGGCAAATCAATACATCAATATGTAGCTTTTAAGATCCAAGAGATTCTTTAGCTTGAGTTTCTTTTTCAAAATCTGACTAATCCAAATGTGTTTTTTTTTTCTCTCGGGATTTCAAAATAGCCATTAGGAGAAAATAACAGTAGCTCTACATTGTAAGGGAAGAATTTCATTAGTCCAGACCCTCCATAACATCCTCTACTAAGGTTCATCTGCTTGGGCATTAAACTGAGGAAAGAGGATATTTGACTATGTCAATAGAAATGAGTTTAAATTGAGCTATCTTCCTCTACAATCCCTCGACTGTCCTTAGGTGAATTGCAATAAATGATGATAGGGCAATTATACTCTGCTGTTTTACCAGATGTCTCCATTTCTCTGAAATACTGTTTTGCTCAGTTTTATAGCCTCTGGCTCTCTAAATACCAAAAAGAACCAGTGTGGCTAGTTACTTTTTCTTCATTATTGCAAAAACTATTCCCATGTCACACTTTATATTGGCTACTGTACTTCTTACAGGAAATTATTTCTGTTATGTAATAATGATAATAGTTTTATTCAACTGTAAAAGATTTGACTGTAACTGTAAGAATATTATTTGGTTCTAGTGAATGATCCAGAAGGCACAGTACATATAAAAGAGCCCTCTTTTTCCCCTTCTTGAAAGTGGATGATTTGCAGTAACTGGCCTACTTAGGGAGGCTCTAGCTGATGGAAGAGTACTGAGTACCTTTGAACTGAAGGTACTATCAGGCTGCCACTGTGACCTGGTCTATATCATCATTTCAGTCATTTCCCATAAATCTTTAAGAGATACAAGCAGCGGAAACACACTTCCCATTATGGATCAGAGAATGGACCCATTTATTCACAAGTCAGAATCAGTGTTAACAGATGAAATGACACCAGTGTAAAATCACACGGGAAAAAATATTTTCAACATTCTTAACATGACATATCCTGACTTAAGCAAAGAAGCTTTGAAGTAATCAAGAAAGAAGGGAGAGGAAAGGAAGGGAAGGGTCCTGTGATGCTTTCCTGTTCCTTTCCCCTGAATCAACGACACTTTCATGTGCTAATTTTGAGACACTGTATGACAAGAACATTTGTCCACATATCATGGCATTTCAGAGCACACAGTAAGGGAGAAGCACTGCAGAGCACCCTCCTTTGGATCTCTTCTCTTTCTTCCACTAAGTGAGCCATGGCACAATACCAACAGCTGTGTGCTGAGATTTTCTGTCTTTTTTTTTTTTTTTTCCTTCTTTCCTTTTTCTTTTCCTTTTTTCTTTTCTTTTTCTTTTTCTGGGGCCAAATGCTATCAAACTCTTCAATATTATAAGCTTAAAAACATTGTTTCCATGAAGGACTTAAAACAGTGAGCAAATATCCAGTTCCTCTGAAATCAGGCATCAGCTCTTTCACAGAACTGTTGATGAAATAAATCTGCTTTATTTTCTATGCTCAGGAAATAGAAGTCACTTCCCTGCAGCTCTCTTCACACAGCATTTCTGGGCAGTGGTGTTTGTTCAAACATGTAGCAATCAACCTATAAACCTAGAAAACGTTTATAAACCTAGAAACATAAGAAAGAGCACAACAAAAAGTATTTCTGCACTTACCTATATCTAACCTTTTGTTTTGAATACTATTAGGAAAACAAACAGACTGTCCGCAGTAATGCATGGAAATTGCTGCTGTTGTTAATACCTCCTGTATGTGTGTTTTGCTATAGATCACCTACAACCAGCATGGAAATATACAGGAGTCTTATTTATGTAAAAAAAAAACCAGCTTCCATATTTCATTGCAGCCACAATATGTGGGGGACTTAGGCTGAATATTAAATTGGCATTTTAGGCATAAGTCTGCTTTACTATATAATACAGATATGAGTTTATTTGTGTTTAATGCCGATACTGTATGAACTTGGAAAAATGTCAAGATAGCCTTGACCTCTAAAGGTTACATCTCTAAAGATGTTTATATCATCTTCTTTGAAGAGTCATTATCTGTGGAGATGAAATTAGTTGCCAGTAAATAGCTAGTTCTTTACTATGCCATGTAAATTCTGGACAATTATGTTGATTCTGAGATCAGTAATTTATTTTTTTTTTCTCCAAAATGATTTCTAATCAGCAGAAATTGTGATTGTGCAAGGGTTGTGTAAAGTGTCTGAATGGACTTTTTACATACAAAGACTGAGCCATGCAGGAAATTTTATGAACATCTTTATTTGAAATGTGAAGACCTAATCCTTAAGATCCCATTAACCTAATAGGACAAACAAATGTAAGTGTCAGGAATCTTATGGTTCCATGCCTCAGACTGCAGTGGCACACATATTATGGCTTTAGAAATACTTTAAATACTACATTAAAAAAAAAAAAAAAAGCCATGCCTGAAGTACAGCTGGAAGCAGCAGCCTGACTGCTCTGAAGAACTTTCACCATCACGGAAGAGTAAACAGACTTTCACTGCCTACGAAGTGCCCAGCATAAAACGGCATCACTTATGTGCAGCGAAAGTTTTCCAAACACAGAGATCCTGGCCAGCAGAAAAAGCTATTACCAGTTCTTTTTTGGTACTCCTTACTTCTGCACCAGCTCCTCGATGTGCAAGAAGGAGCTCACAGTAACCTTGGAGTCTGCTTTATTAAATTCCATAAAAAAAGTGAAAGCTAGTCTGGGGCGATAGGGCTCCCTGATAGATATTTACGTGCACAATAGATACTGCTAAATCATCCAAGTGAAGCATGACTTATCTCTGCAGCTTTAAACCTTGACATTTAACAAGACTGAACAAACAGCACATGTACCTCAAGTACACAGGATGTATTGTTTTCATCTACTTAGGTGGCCACTTTATGTAACTCCCTTATTAAAGTATTATTGCAAACACCTAAAGCTTCAGTCCAAATTCTTGAGATGTCATCTTGGGATTTGAATATTTGCTATTTAAGTGAGGTGTTTGATGTATCAAATACATCCTATCTAGAGATGCCTTTTCTCTAGAATTTTCAAATTGTAACTTGTCTGTTCTTTATTTAGCAATGCACTTACTTTCTGTCTCCAGAAAGGGAATACCACACAGAAGTGTAAGCCATCATTTTTATTTCAAAGGCAAGGCCCTGTATTGATAACACATTCAAACTTACCAGGAATACCTGAGGGGACTGCAAAACCCTGTTGATCGCTTCTGAAGTACTGACTTGCAATATATTTTCCAAATAAAAAGGCTGAGTACCAAGTGTTTCATCATTTGAGAGCACAAAAACAAAAGGATGGCTTTTCCAGGTTAGGCCAAAGGTCTGTCTAGTCTCACCTCCAACGGGGCCCTGCTCTGTTATCTCCAGAGAGAGCAGAGTGGGCAATGCCCAGCAGGTCTTTGGTCCTATGCTAAACTCTTTGGCTCTATTTTTCTGAATTTTTTAGGAATATTAATCACATTTCCTTCATGATTTTTTATTCATTTTCCTCATTTCCTGTGGTTCTTAGCTACTTTTGTAAGGAATTTCAGTTCCTTTTCAGGACAGGCATAGGCTTGTCCTTTCCATGGCATTCAGCAGGGATGAAGGATGCTTGAGGACATAAGAACATAAGAGATCAAACAAATAGTGGTACTTCCTCAGGATATTCTCCAGGAGTCTGCAACAGATAAAATGCCTAGCCCAGAGACAGTGCCACTGCATTTAACTCAGGGCAAGCTCTTGTCTCCACAAAGCGGACTGCTTTCCTCTTGGGAGGTACTGCAGACCCTGTGCCTCCAGTCACTAGAACATGAGTGTAGCTTGGGTAGAATTGCAATCTATGATGCCTGGGGAAAGGGTGTAAAAGGCAAGGAAACAATTAGAGGTGGTCACCAAACTGAGACAGAGACTCAGTTCTATTGCCAGCCACTCCCAAAGCAATATTCATGAATCTCATTCAACTTACATTCTAATTACACTTTTTGGCTCTAAATCTGAACTTCCAGAGTTTTGAAAAAGGCAAGGTAATCAAAAGGTAATCACTGTTCCTTTTCATACCAATACAATGGCACTAAATAGAAGCTCTCTGCTAAAATCTTTTTCTTCATAATTCAGTGATACAAGGAGCAAATGCTGCTGGACTTATTTTGGGAAAAAAAAAATGTACACAATTTGGTAGTTAAACTCTGAAACATGGAGCTTTTGCACAAGGGGCACTCACCTAAATTCAAGAAAATGTATTACCATTATTTCTTGTACTTAAACAGGTATCTTGCTTTTTAGGTCTAAAAAGAGATGGAAATATCACCAAGGCTTGTAATGACTCACTTTCTTTGTATTACACCTTTAAAAGAAACTAAGTCCTTCTTGCTGCACAGGTGCTTGCTGTTATATCTTCCATTGCAGTACAGCAAAAAGATCGACAGAAAACACGTGAATTACATGGACTCTGTGTTTTTATGTGTCCTTCTCTTCCTGAGAAATAAGGACTTTTTGTTGTTGTTGGAGAACATAAAGTAGAAGTGGAGGAAATAATATCAGAAAATATTTGATTGCATTTGTACTGATGTCTATGTGAATGGGACACATGGGACCTAGTACAGCGCATAGAATCTACATTGTTAGACTATAAATATCTATACTGCTGTTGTCCACATCTCAGCTCATCACCCTAAACTTTCTTTATTACTAATAGTAAGAAACAGACACATTTGACCTATTTCAGATACCTACATTAGACTGAGCTGTATTAGGTTTCAGAGGGATTACAAATCTTCTCCAAACTGCTGCAATAAATTTCTTAGGAGTTAACAGGCCATCAGGGTTTCAGTGATGATCTTCCTATTTTTTGAAAGAACATAGGGAAGAGAAAAAACAAGAACAAAACCAAAAAACAGAATGTGTGAGAATGGCTGGAGAAAATTTTGTCAGAATCAATCCCTTCATATATAAGAAGTAGATTTCTGCAGAAGAAAATTGGGTTTTTGTCATTAAGAAATAATCCATTGGTTGAACAAAAAATTGTATGTACATAAACACTTATATGTACATACATAACCCAAGGACACATCGTTGATAAACTGAAGAAAACTAGGATGTACTCCTGTGTGTTTTGATGGTTATGAAAAAAGGATGTTAAAACCAGGACCATCTTCTTGCTCTATTAGATACAAATACCCAACACCTATTCTTTTAACTTCTTTGGAACCATTTCAGTTCCTTCCTTTAGGGTTGTGCTGGCACAGAAACACATCCCTGGCTTACAGATTGGCTCTTAGTCTTTTCTGCAGTGTGGATTAAATCCAGGGAGATCATTTCACTCTTGTGGAATAGGTTTGAAACACAGCTGTCTTTTTCATGTTCTTTTCATAGTTTGTCTCATTTGCAACTCACATTTCAAATCCAGACTTGTCTTGCCAAAAGGAACTTTTCTGGTATCTCAGATACAGGAGACCATAAGCGTCCTTATGGGAGTTGCTTTTAAACACCCTCTTCTCAATAACAAATTGCCAGTTTCCCTCTGGAGCCTTCTCACAGTGGAAACTTCTTTACAGGATCCCCTGAAGGAGCTTAGCTGATTGTGTGGGAACGACGTGGGGAAACTGCTCCTACAGCTTTGCTTTTTCTGCAGGAGAACCACCCCAAAGAAATTCAGGATGCAGAATGATTTCAGGAGTAACCGCAGGAAGTAAATGGTGTTTCAAGACACAGGGAGGAAGGATTGGGCAACTGAATGTGTGAGGAATAGGTGCCTACCCAACCTCAGGTCTCCGGAGACTTAATGCTATAACTGACATGTATATTAGTGAAACAATCCAGTATCTGTCATTCTATGAGTATTGCCACTGTTTCTCGTAATTAAATGGGGTTTGCTTCCCTCTCCACCCATCCTGTCTTTGGTGCAATCAGCAAGAACAGCGCAAGTATTCTAAACAATGAAACCCAAGTTGCCTAAGTTTGACAAAAACAAAATTATTCAATGTTTTGGATCTTGTTTTACTTTTAAATTGGTGAAAAGGGGCTTTCAAGACCACTTCTGGAATCAAAACTCTGAATTCAAATCTACTTGTCTGATGTCAGATCTGGTATCATACCTGACACCGCTAGCCTCTCATAAAATGTAAGTTTAAATTTTACAGCTTTCATATGCAGGTTTCCCATCCCACTCTAATCTCTGCAATGAGTTTAATGTTTCAGGAGTATCAGATTGACAGCCTTGGAGATTGAAGTTCTATCTAAAGTGCAGCAATTGTTCTCAACTAAGTGGTTGAAGATTGAGTTATTAAAACTTACACTTCTGCAGCCGCACAAGCTTGCCCACAATCTTCCTTTAATGTAATTCAGACCTGTGTTGGAAGGAGACATTGGCCCTTCTGCCAGCTGCAGTGACCATCTTGATGGTTCAGTGATGTGAACACCTGTCCCTTTGCAAGCCTATCTGCAATATCCAATTGATTTCACTTAATGACCTATGGGCACTACTAAACACAGCCGGATGCAACCAGTGATTCAGAAATGAAAGGTTTGATATCCTGTTACTAATCGCCTGAGATGCCCTGCCCTTTTTGGTGACGTTTGTATAACTATAAGTTAAGGTTGTCTATTCAGTACCATGGTTCTTTCACCTTATACCTCAGGCCACTTCACTGTGCAAAGCACAATGCAGAACTCAGTCTTTTTAATTCTTTTATAAAAGTTATAGTGTTAAATCACCAAGAAGACATCATGCAATTTCCCAAGCAATAACACTATATATGTAAAAAAATAAAAACACTTGGAAGCAGTGTTGGGAGTAATCTTGAATAATCTCTTCTTTCTTTTTTCTTTGAGTGTATTTTCCCACAGACAGTGACTCAGCTTCAGGTGCTCTTGAGAATACACAGTTATTTCCAAGCTTTGCAAATACCTGAATTTGCAGTTTCTGCAGCACAAAATTAAAACTGTAAGTAGTCATCAGAATTCCACAAAGGCAGAGAAAGGGCAGGCCACTGCTCCATGCTAATGCCTCTTAAACTCTTGTTTAATATGAGATAAATAAATAAAAGCTTTGTAAAAGCAATAGTTACTGTCTCAGAGACAATAAATGACCTCATACATTTTTCTGTGAGCTAGGAAATCTCTAGAAGGACAACTGAGTTTCAGTACGGTACTCTGAGAAGGTATGTTTTTGCTATCATTTTTTCAGGGGGAACATCCACAAATCCACAAGTCCATTTGCTTCTGGTTTTTATATAATATTAATTGTTCTGAAAAATAAAAACAGAAAAAGTTGTGATTTTTTTTACATTTAATCAATGAAATGCACACCATTTCAAGGAACTGTGTTCAAACCTTAGTCTTATTCTAAAGTATGTACAAAATTTTTAATGAAATATGCACCCACTAGAAACCTATTCTGCAAATTATGTAAATGTAACGTCATAAGTTTCTGAGTTTCAAGACCCAACCATTAGGCTGAAAACAGATCCCTTAAACCAAACAGGAGGTGGACACAGCCTAAAATGTACTTAGCTACAAATGTCTCTTACATGCTGCGGGAGCCATTTTGTTAACATTAGGAGGGGACCTGAAACAGCTTGAAAGGGTAAGATTTCCATGTGGTTGTCTCCTATCTACTGATATAAGTTTCTGAGTTTCAAGACCCAACCATTAGGCTGAAAACAGATCCCTTAAACCAAACAGGAGGTGGACACAGCCTAAAATGTACTTAGCTACAAATGTCTCTTACATGCTGCGGGAGCCATTTTGTTAACATTAGGAGGGGACCTGAAACAGCTTGAAAGGGTAAGATTTCCATGTGGTTGTCTCCTATCTACTGATACCCT
>NW_009223899.1:0-39149 GCF_000690835.1 Fulmarus glacialis | reverse complement strand
CCCCTACCACAATATTAAATCACTTTTGAGAAGTGTGGGTCCGTACCACTCCTACTGTGTGCTCCAGTCAACCGCTGAGTAAGACTTTCCTCTGAAAACCAAGCAGGTTTTGGTCTTTTTCTGCTTCATTTTCTAGTAAGTCTAGGACTGTGTTGTTATTGTGATAAAACCTCTGAAAAAGATATACAAAGCTAAATATAAAGTGTTACAGAACTTGCACACTGACTAGCAATTTACAGATAAAACCTATGGGAAATGGTATATGGTTTATGGGAACATTTTTCTTTCTCGCTTCCTGGATCACTTTTTAAATAGTGTGCACAAAACAGAACAATTTTAATAGCAAAGAGACTTGCCTTTGAAACTTCCTTGGTTACAACTGTTCACTAGGAAATTTATGTTTCTCAGGTGGAGGATGATACCAAACCTTCATCTTCCAGAAAAGCACACAGCAGAGTGGGCAAAAGGCTCTTCCATTTGTGAAGGGGCAAAGGTGCCTTCATGTGGCACTTCAGGACTTCAGGAGCACACTGCTCAGCAGGGAATACTAGGTGCAGAGAAGCATTTCTTCAAGATTATATTCGGCATCTAACCCTGAGGGCTTATTCCCAGATTTCCTTCTTAATACTTCAGGGTTATTTTCATATAGGAAATACTGCACTGGGTTATGGGAGACGCATTGTAAGAATTCCTGAGGTCCATTCCAGGGTAGATGAATTTTTCATGGATTTTCTAGCTTAAGTATAGATAGAGCATTGTCACTTTGCTTCCTCCTGCTTCTCCATGGCATATCACTTGTTAATTAGTGGAGAGAAGAACCAAGAATCAGGATTCTGATATCCTTTAAGCAGACAGATGTCTCTAAGTGAAGTATTGCAGTCATATGCCATTTAGAAGCTGCTTTCATCTACACCTAGTCTTTTACATTTTACAAAGATCCATGCATGGAGTCTGCGAAAGAGAAATAACTGAATTTGCTAATCGTAATGACTAGGTGAATCACAGACACAAGCTGAGCCGAGCAGCAAAATAAACTAAAATTAGCAACAGCATGCCCCTGGCCTAGGGCAACATCCAGCTGATGAACAGAGACAGCTGGGACTTCATCCTCTCTCTGCATTCTCATACAATAGTACGGACAACATCCACCTTCTGGAGCACCTACACTGTCATTTCTATGTGATTTTGCTGCTTTGTGGTCCCAGTCCGCCTGCCCGGATGTATTCATCAGGAGATCATACAAACATCAGGAGAAAGAGAGTGGTGGAATAGCTGTTATTACATGTATCACTGATAATCCACCTAAAGCCCTTGCATTTGCTCTTCACAGGATCTATAAAGGCATTTCAAAGGATCTATATAGCCATGTTTTGATTCATCAGCTCCCTGTCAGTTTTTCATGTTTTTCTTTCTTGCTACAGGTTAACACTCTCCCTCTCTTGGCTGTAAATGCCGCAACATAGCTTTTTATAAACTAATCAATATTTAATCATTGTAATACTTTGGAGGTTAAGAGAGGTTCAGACATGGAAATCATATTGCACTTTCCTGATATTGAAAAGACCTCACTTCGACTCTGTGGGATTAATAAATCGTATTATTCCCATTATAACAAGGAATCCAAATTACATGTAGGCTATGCGAATTACCCAAGGTTATACAAGCATCAGTAGCAGATCAAAGAACCAGACTGGCAAGAACCTGTCCTGCAGGTTATTCTCAGTGAATTAGACCAATCCTGTCTTGTGTATGTTTCAAGGGATATAATCTCAGATATAAACTGTTATTATGAGCTGGCTATTCCTTCGCAGCCCATTCGTACCCCTCTGCATTTTTCTCCATTTAATATGACCTAGTTCATCATATTAATTAAGATGAAGAGCTGGAAGCACTCACAGAAGAAGTATGTTAATCCTGCTGTGCATGAACTAATCAAGTAATGGTGAGCAGCTGGTCAAATGACCAGAATTCAACTGACGCTACTGTCACGGAGTGTCTAATGCTGAAAAAGCAGCATGGAGTCCCTAGAAGTAAAAATGAACATGTCAGTAGCAGAAAAACTCACCAGCCTGACAAATGGAAAATTTTTTCACTCCATAAAAATTATTGATATATACAGGATGATATATACAGGTCATCCTCTTATCTTGGAACGGTAGTTCTAAGCTAATGCTTTCCAAGTATGTTGACCAAAAGACACGCATCCAGTTTTCACCTCTGCTTTGTCTTTTCTTTGAGGTTCCCTGAGCATCTCAATCTCAAGGGAAAATTAGGAGCCTAAACAGAAATTAGCTACCTTTCTTTGTGGATGTCAGCTTTAGCCAATAACCAGGAAAGCTGTTTTACTGATTCCATATATGGCTTGGCTATGGTTAGCATCAATCACCTCTCAACTTAGGTTTCCAGAGCAGGAAAAACCATTTAGCTCCTCCACCAAACCAAATATCATTACTAACCCACAAACTGTGTATTAACAACTAAGATACTCCTCGTGTATTGCAGTTCGTGGTTTTCGATACATGAAGCATAGTTTTAGCACGCACCTGCTGTTCCTCTTCTCTTCAGTTGGTCTAAGACTAGTCTCATCCAGTGAGCACCTTACAAAAGAGATACCAACATTTATTTCTCCAGTCTTTTGGAGACATGTATTTCTTTTTCAAAGCTTGACTGAAAACAAAAGTAAATAATTACCAGATAAATGTGCAAGTTTGTTTATATTTCTCCTTTTCATCTTGCCATCAGTTCATGAATAAATAGAAAGAATATTTTCTAGGAAATGCTTAAAGAAACTGCTTATTTAGATATATATATGAAGTCTCTAGCTGCAGTGACAAGAAGGCAGGGGGTATACAGCTGTGAAGGTTTATTCAGGAACAAAATCTTCATGAAAGCTTTCCTGAATAACTATGAAAAATAAAGTGCATGTGCAGGAGGAAAAAAGAGAACATTAAGACACAAATTCTCTTCAAGAATTTATTTCAGTAGATTTCTCTGCCTCCTCTTCTTTAGAAAATGTTCTACTATCTGAAATCTACTGCTTCCCTCAAGCAACAGAATTCTGAAGTGATTCTGCTGCAGGATGAAAGTATTTAACATGCTGGTTAGAGCACTCACTTCTTTGCATTGATTTGAAATGATGTATTAACGCTACTACACAACAGATTACCTAGGGTTATTTAGGGTTAAGGTTACACTGTCTCCTAGGACAATAATTAACTAGTCAAAAAAACAGCTGTTGTTCTCGTCTTATTTAGTCTCATCTTCCTTTTTATAACAAGACCCCTTTCCCTCTTTCAATTATCTGTGCACACAGTTTGCCGTGGTGCATAGCTTTCCTAACACATCCAGCACTTTGCTCAGTGTGTTTTCTCTCTAGCTTTTTTAACACTATGGAATTAGTTGAAGGGGGCAAGAAGCCCTTTATGTCCATTATTTGGACATTTTCAAAGGTGCCATTAGCATCCTCTTTGATTTTTTCTTTCTCACAGAAATGCATTTAACAGCTCTAAAGCAATTGGACTGTCCTACTAAATGGTATCTCCTTTAGGTTGCAAACAACTCAGAAAAGTTACTGCATTTGTATGATACCTGCACAATGCAGTAACCATCCTGGAACAGTTTCTTAAAATCTTTCCCAGGAGTTTCCTTTGAGCATTTTGGAATAGTTTATTTTATATGAAAAGTTCACAGAATAAGATTTAGGAGGAACAGGAAGTCCAGTGGGAGTGAAGACCATCACTGAAAATTGAATGAGGTGAAGTATAGAAAATACTATTTTGCTCATGCCTTTGCAGCACAGTGGCAAGCACCCAACTATTTTCCAGAATTATTGTGTCCAGGAAAATGAAACTGTTGAATGTACTGCATTTTGTGGATGCCCCATCACTGGAAGTATTCAAAGTCAGTGTCAGCAATGCCCCATCATTAGAAGTGTTCAAAGTCAGGTTGGACTGAGTAACCTGATATAGTAAAAGATGTCCCTGTCCATGGCAGGCAAGTTGGACTAGATCATCTTTAAAGGTCCATTCCAACCCAAACCATTCTATGATTCTATGATTCTATGATTTTGCCATCCAAAACCCGAGCTGCAATATTCATATAAGAATAATTCCGACCATTCCTTGTTGTCACGTCTTGTCTCCCAAGCATGGACAAAAACAAGTTGAAGAGTGAAAAAACAACAATACAGCTACTAAAAAATAAAAAAAATCTGCTATATGCCTTGAATTTCATGAACATTTATCTTCCCTCTCCCCTCTCATCTGTGCCTTTTTTTTTTTCCCAAGACCAGAGGACAACTTCCTTCTGGTAACAATGCTGATCTTTTTAAAATTTGCTAAGGATGTTCTTAAATCACAGATGCTGAAAATATTCGCTAAATCCTTCCCAGCTAGAAAAAAAGCAGTATTGTTTCTGCAAAGCTCAAGTGTCTTATATGTAATGCGTTGTTATCAAAATTACTGTAGCCCACTACAGATAAAAAGTTGTTTTGGAAGATACTGAATAATGTGGTTGCCTAGACAGCAGGGACTGGATTGATTGACCTGGGAGGTCTTATTCAGTCTAACATCCTCCATTCCTATAAAAAGGGAACACTAATAAATGCATGTTGAGGCTTCTTTGTTTGAGATTCAGAAGTGGTATTGCATCTCAGTAAAGCAAGACAGCAAACATCTTACTGAAGCTTCCTGAATTATAAAACATACTGTAGTAGTTCATATTGTTCCTTTAAACCTAGAGCAGATGTTTATTGAGCTGAACCTGATAGGGAAAAAGATGAAATGACCCCTAGGAAAACATGTGGCAAATTGAACTAAACTGCTGACTTTCCCTTTCCAACGGCTTAGGAGGAATTAATTGGTTTATGTTATATTAAGCATAGTGAACACAAGAAGGGGGCTGTACATGCAGAGAAGTAAGTCCATGAGATTTGTTAGGATATTCAGTTTCAAGCAGATACATGTTTTCGTCATAGAGAAGAATGGGTGATAAGGTAGGCAGGATAAACTGAGAACTCATCTATGCAAGGACCATACAAACAGTGATATTAGCATTTTGCTTATTCAAAAAATGTAGGCAGAAGAGACGAGAAATATTTATAGAGTGTCTCAAACATGAATATTCATTCCAGAGTAACATCCTTTTTGGTTATAATTGCAACTTCCTTTATAGCTAATTAACCAAATCCCAGCTTTCCAGACTTTCGTAGTATGAATACAAGTTTCTATCCCTTAGGTACATCCAGAAGAACAGTAAAAAAAAAATAATACACCTTAAACAAAGCCATACATTTTGGAATAAAGAATGTAGGCCATGTTTACAGAGTTGAGTAACCTAGAAAATAATCACTCTGAAAAGACGAGAAGATCATAGTTGATAATCAAAGTAATAGTGAGCTCTTTCAGTGATGCAACAGCAAGAAAATCAACCAAATAAATCCCTGGAAAAAATAAACAGGGTAGTGGTGAAGAGACGCTGAACAATAATTTCATCTCTCCTCTCAGCAATACTGAGACCATGCTAGAATGGTATCTGCAGTTTTATTCTTTACAAAATGAAAAATTAGAGAGAATCTTCATGAAAATTATTTGAGGACTAGTGGAAACGAGATTTTCAACTCCATCAGTTTAGCTTATCAATAACAAGCTATCATTGCTTTGAATAATCAGTATGAGTAAACTTACGGAGGTTTCACATTAGTAAGGGACATATTATCCTCTTCTCATATGGTCTCCATTGTTCATATGATGGTCCAGAACAATTCAGAATTATATAGATAGCCTGGTTTATCAGTTCAATATCCTCACTGTACATCAGCTTGAATTCCATAATCATTCCTCAGTACAAGTGATAGATTCATAGCACAAGCCTTCCCTTTTGACATGTAATGGAATCAAAAAGAAGTATAGTATTCCACTGATTTATTTTGTATGATCTAAGGGACAACCTGAGGTTCTGGACTCTGCTCCAGAATGTATTTTATATTATAGAGTGTCCTTTGTTAAAACCACAAATAATCCTGAAACCAGAACCAAAATGCAAGAAAGGTCTCTCACAGCTAAGGGGCCCTCTTTAGACCTGCTAGTTCAGCGTCTTTCTCTCTGATCTTATAGTTCATGCATTCCCGGCTTTATAGTAGTCCAGCTTCAACAAGAATTGTGAAGTGCCTTCCTAACATCTTGCAATGCAGGGTAGGAAAATGCAGGTGTGTGAGAGCTGTGGGTATGAGAGCCCTGCAGGCTACAGGAAGGTCTTCCACTTCCTAAGTAAGTACTCTTCTAATCACTAAATCATCATGTATCCTTGAATAAGGATGTTTCTCAGAAACTTTTGTTGTCATTAATGATGTTAAACAGAGATGTGACTCGGCTCCAACACTCTTCAATATCTTATTTTCTCCACTGTTTCTTGTTACATTTAAAGACATTCCTCATGACACATACGAGAAGGCAGCAGTTGATAGACAAGTCTCGAACTCACATTGGTTGTATGCAAAAGCCAAAATAATAAAGGCAAACACAGGTGAATTGTTGTTTGCATACGGCTACACTCTGCTGAATTGTATTCCTGAGAATAATTCAGTTGTTTTAGAATAGTTTTGTTCAAATTATAAAGCATCTTGGTATCACAACAACAACAAAAACACAGCATATGTTTGGACTAAGACTGATTGAACTGATTCCATGCACAGACCCCCCCATTTGTAAGATGCTCTTCAAGCCTGCAAATTCTTAACCTTGCTAGCGTAAGCTTTCAAAATACTCCAGTTGCTGAAGACACTGCAGACTGCACCAGCATTGTTATTAGCAAAATACAGTGTCACCTATGAGTTACTTTAGTCACATTCTTCTCTGACCTCATTGACAGTAATCTGATATCAGATGGCAAAAAGTCTCCAAGGTCATTTTTTTTGTGGGGAGTTCAAATCAAGAACTCACCCTGGAAGAGGAAGATCAATATACAGAGACAATTCCCAGACTAGACTAAATCACAGAACTAATCATAACTTCTGGGTGACCCAGCCGAAAACAAGACTTTGATCCCAACAATTGTGCAGTTCTTTATGTCTGACAAAATTTTAGGATATGTTACCGAAAAATTTTTGAAATGCATTCAGCATTAAAAGAGAAAATAAGAACATCAATAATCCACTGCTGCTTGGTCTTGCCTCTGACATACACAGGTTGTGCATTTTGTACAGAACTCTACTTTCACTATAGAACTTAAGTTAGAAAGGAAAAGATATTACAGCAGATATGCCAATTAAAACAAAAATTTCCATCAAGCTGTCCTGGAAAAGCTAACATCATCCGTGCCCCTGTGACTGTGTCGTAGGAAAAAGCAGTTGCCTTTTCTTTTGTATCCTTGCACATGATTTTGTGATATGTGATAATAGGAGGAAATTTTCCCAAATCCGACCTTTGCAAAGAGATTTCATGACTGGCATTTTAGATTAAGATTTCTTTGAACAAAAATGAACACTTTTGTGAGGTTCATCTCTAACCAAACCAGTCTAAAATTCTTATAAGAGTTTCAGATTCTGTGACAATAGAGTCTGAAACACTAGTTAAGAAAAAAATCAGATTTACTAAAGCAATGCTCCCCATAGACTGTTCTGCTCTTCGTTTCCTTTCTCACAACCTTGCGTTGCCAGGGGACCGATAACATGGTAACTATGACTATTGCCTTGAGGAATGTTCCAAGAAACGAATTCTTAAATATTTATTGCTTTTACGTCTTTTTTTTTTTCCCCCAAAGCATTTCCTAGTAATATCAGATAATGCAATGTGGATAGGTTTCATTTGACCAAATGTAAATGCCTATAGCAGGTACATCTACATCCCAGCTAAACACTGGAGGCAATATATAGTGACTAAAAGAACTATAAACTCTTAATGGAAAGAGATGATGGACTTTTGGAGCACAGTTCACACTATCCCAAAGCAGAAATTTAAAACAGGTTGGCTGCATAACTGGGAGTACTTGCTTCCCTCTTTTGAAGAGTCCAAGGGTGACCAACTCGGAGATAGACATGCACATTTTAGAGATCTAAAATTAGATGAGAAGAATCCCACCCTCCGCACCTAATTTCTACAGGCTATGCAAATCTCTCCATTATATGTGTTATGTTCACATTAGCAGTTGCTATGCAATTACTATGGTTATACTATTATTAAAACTTCAGCACGGAGCTGGCTTAACAAAACGCCCTGTATCAAAACAATTCCTGGTTCCCAGCCTTCACATTTCAGCTAAACAAGAAATCATACCCCTGGTTACCTATGATTTTTCTGAGCAAGGATGTACTGATAAATTAGTCATTTTTGCCAAGCAGCAAATCTCATAATTAATTAGGCTCTTTGGGAGTTTAATTTATCCTGTGTGAATTCTGCAAAGCTAAAAATCTCTGTATGAGCCATCGACAGAGCTGCATGGTTGTATCTCAGTATACCCTGAGATAAATGCTGGAATTCCTCAAAAGGGACAGAATTTCAGGTGTGCTTCAACTTCTGGCACTCCTAATCTGACTGAATGATTTATAGCACAGTTTTGAATCCCATTTTCAATTACCAAACTCTTCTCATTTGCTGTACAGAGAGAGGTGTGTCCCTAAATTTTCCCTGGCTTAGGTTTGGGGTTTTTTTTTAATCTAAAGAGCAGTGTTTAAACTTTAGGTTATGCTGTTGCCTATTCTGTGCTTTATTGTACCAAGCATCACAATATCCAAGTCCTTTCTGGAATTGCACTCTTTATCCTCTTGCCTTAGGGTCAGGATGACTGCCACTTCCCATTTCCGAAGATATTGTGGTGTTAAACACAATGAAGATTGTAAAGTGTTAGGTCCAAACTGATACTTTAGAAAATAGAAAGCTGGCTAACAATAGACATAGGCATGGCACAGATGTGTACTGAGACTGCCCCACAGGAGGTTACTCAGGGTGGAGAGTCTGAAACCTAGCCAAAGGGGAATGATTTCTCTTGTGGTGTTTGGGATCAATAATAAACAATCCTATTCTAATTGTATTGTTCAGAGTGTCAGTTTGACATTACATACTGTTTTATGCCTTGGTCATTCATTGTCCACCCTTGAGGCACAGGCCACAGCCTATAACAGAGCAAGGCTTTTTTTTCTCGTTGTTTGCAACAACATCATTCTGTGAATAAAGGTGGGATCTAATTCATCTCGGCAGTGCATTCCTGAACATGTCAAGTAATATTGCCACAATCTATAATGACAGTAGATTTGTTCCTAAACATCCATTTCCTACATATAAACCTTTATATTCATGAATATACCTATGCTGATATTTACTCCCTTGTTAGCACAACAGGATCTTTTATATCAACACTAATAGCTGAGTTTATGTGTAATTTACTGCACTTTATGGTTCTGAGACACAAGATTTTAAAGTAAAAAATGACAGATAATGCATCCCTCTTTTTCTCATGCTGTCCTCTTGAAACATGCTTTCTTCTCTGCCCTTTCAACCCTACACATCATGTTGCACTACACTGCAGGAGATGGTGGTGTCATTTCTTTGTTAAACACTTTCTGGGATGCTTAAGCATGAAAGGTGTTATATCACATCAAGCATCACTTACAAGAACACTGCAAGAAACACAGCGGAAGGAGATTCCATCAATCAGCCTAGGATTAAAAAAAAAAAACTCCGATTCCATTTCTTTATTTGCTACATACTCCACTGTGAGTTTGGGACAATTAATGAAAACTCGGAGTAAAAGGTTACCACAAACAAATCAACCGCAATGGCTAGTTATTTGAGTTAACTTAGTATATGGTAAAAGAAGGTAACATTTCATTTCTTTTTATTCTTTTGAACTGTGTCACAGAACCTTTCAAGGAAAAGCCAGAGATATCGTGAGTTATCTTGCATTTGCCATGAACTTTGCATATGCCTATAGAGAATTGACACATTTATGATGAATGATTTTTTCACAAGCCTGAGCTCACAATGTATTGGCACTTAATGTTTTGCCTATAAAGTTGGTATAGTGACATTTCCTGATTCATCAGGGCATTACAGGGATAAAATCATATAATATTGCGATCCACAGTTAATATCATGAATATTAAGTGCCCAAAAAGAAAAATGCAAATGAAGGTACAGGCATGGTAAAGGGGAAGGGAGATGGATACCTTCTTCTACAAGTAAATAAAGAAAAGTCTTTGGAGCTGAATGCTCTCTGTTACTGTCTGCTGGAGAGAGCAGAAAGTGGAGTTTTCTTTTCATGGGCTTTTTTTCCCCAACAGCAATCAAATTACACTCTGAGAGGTCTTTACAGGATATATAAAGTATAAAGCAGCAGGATAGAGGGTGATGAGGAAAAAAAGAAGGAAGGGAGAACTGTCCAGATTGTGGGAACAAGTGCATGCTTAAGAGAGAGGACCCTCCTCAGTGACCCTCTCCACTGAGGATTTTGTAACCAACAATGCCAGAGGTGACCTTGTGGTATGCTGTTCTTTACTGATATTGCAGAGCACAGGAGGAAAGGTGAGTGGGAAGAGAAGAGCCATCTCCAGTAGAGCTGGAGTCATTGTAGTTGGGTGAAATGATGGAAACTCATGGACAGGACTATCAATGTTTCACCTTAGGGCCTGAGATGACCCTGCCTTTGTATCCCCATGCAAACACAGGCATTGCCTGTTGGTGTGTGATAGGGAAGAAAACAGAAATGTTAAGTAATGTTTATTGGGCATAGTCAGAGGCCACCAGCGAACTTAAAGATTGGTACCAGCAAGTAGCCTGAGCTGAAGGGGTTTATTCATTACTCATTTCTGTAGGCTATAGCTGTGATTTCCAGAATTCCAGCAAAATTTTCTTGACTCATGACATATTCCCTCCTTGTTTTGAGTGCAATCTTACTACCAATAATCAGGGAAGTTCTCCATTTAAATTGTGTCTTCAGGATAGATTTAGTTTTTACATATGCCTGGATAGTGCCTTAAGCTAATGCTTTACGTTAATTTTAAGAGGAACCCCTGTTGCAAATAATAGATGTCAGAAGACTTACAGACAGAATTTACTGGGGCTGGCAATAATTCATTTCGTCTGTACGACGTGTGGAAAATGCTCATGATTTGTATTGCAGTAACATACCAGTGTTAAGATGGCCTGTACAGTATTTTTTAATTCATATTAACTTGTCAGCTTTATGGTGCATTTTGTTTGGTCCTTACTCTGTATTTCCCTCTCTCCTTCCTCTTCCCAGGTTTTTTTCTAACCCTCCTCATACATGATGCAATAAATATCTAGCACTCTCACAGCATGTAGAGGGCCTATGGATGCTTTCTGGCTTTCACAGATGGTGTTTGTGTGCTAACTTTACTGCTGCCACCTTTCTTTCCTAACAGAAATTTCAGAGCATACACTTATATGACAAGAAAATATGGTAGAAACATCTATATTCCTGTAATCCTCAGGTAGGTACTAAGCTACTTTTAATTGCTAAATGCTCCTGATAAAGCAGTCCTCCTATGTGCATATCAGTCTCAACTCTATTTGACATCCCATTCCTACCCCAACATGCCCATCACAGCCAGTGCTGCAGTGATATATTAGAAGGCAGCCAGCGTGGGAAGAATCTTCCAAAAAGCAGATTTTTAGTGTACAGTGTTAAAGACAAAAATTGACTCATCTGATTTTTTTGAGAAATCATGAAATTTGAGATCTGAAAGTTGTGTTATTAAAATAACTGGCTTTATCTCCTTGTCTTCAGGAATGAGATCTGTTTTGGAATGGCACTGGGTTTTGCTGTGTCTGCTCGCACACCAGAGTGTATTTTGGGCCTGCAGCACAGCACAAACCACAATAAATGACCTTGTGCAGCACGTCTGCACAGGCTGGCTCACACAAAAACTGAGCAGAACTTGACATGTCCATGACAGCATGTCATATCCTGGGTTTTACTGAGCTGGACGGGAAGAGAAGCACCTTGAGCTCATGTCATCCAGCTTCCATTGTAATGTATGCTCTTTTGAAAACTCTGTATGTATGCCTTTGTCTCTCGTGAGCTAAAAGAAATGTGACTCTTCTTGGAGTTGCATGGAAAACTCAGCCAACCAGCTCTTCTTTGTCGTATCCTTTCTGTTCTTACAATATGATAGTGCCACGATGAAGCTGAAACAGAAATTAAAGCTCACAAGTAAAGGACAGATAATTGCAGGTGCCCAAATATCAAGCATTGGTCATAGACACATGTGACCAAGTGAATCATAACCACAAGATTCAGATTGCTTTTTCCTTCAACTATTCTAGACACAACATTTGAAATTTTTTCCTAAGAAATAAATTAAGTCAAAGTGAGAAATATGAATGTTGTATTGGAGTTATTATTTTATTTCAGATGTCAATTGTACCCTTCAGATGCTGTGGATCAGCAATTTTCAGCCTTTGTTAATTTTTGGCACATTACCATTTGATCCCCCAAACAAAAAAACAATGCTTGTTTAGAGTTTATTAAGGTATCATCAGTTGTGTACCCATAAATCTAGTATTTTCTTGGATCTACAGTACCCATATTTTTATACAAGAATCCTTTTTTTGTTAAACATAAAATTTAAGTAAAACCTAACAAAGATAATGAAATTGTGAGATATATTAGGATATAACACCATCAATGTTGAAAGACAATAGAACAACCACTCAGTTAATGTAGAAATTATTAGTGCCACCTATTGGTAGGCAAAGCCAACATAGCAAGCTATAAAGTAGAAAAATAATACAAAAATAAAATGCTAATTCATTTCCAAAAGTAAAACTTCCTTTAAAAAAAAAATTGTGGGTTTTTTCCCCCCGGCCCCCGGCATTCTTGTATGTTTTATGTCCTTCCAGGCAATTTGAAAAATATTTGTAGGAGCAGTGACTTTTGAGTAGATAATGGAGATACCACTGGAAAACAAATTTTATGAATGCTACTAATCAAAGTGGGAAACATTATTCTAAAGAATCTCACTTTATTCTAAAGATTTATGTTTGTTCAATCAGGAAAAGAAATGTATGATGTTATCTGCATGCCTAGCCAGATAGTATGGGATAAAGAAGATTAAAAATAAACTATTTATAAAGTCTTTTGGGGAAAGACACTGTAGATTACTAAAACCCACTGAAATTTAAATCTTTTTAGTACCTCTCAAAAATGCTCAAATTATTATAGCTTATTCCAATTTATTTTTTTTATTAATGTGTTATGGCAAATTTTATAGAGAAATTTTAACAGAAGTACAATTTATAATGAAAGATATTAAAGTACTGAGAAAAATTTCCAGAAAATACAATATGCTTTTGTGACCACTGTGCATTTAATACAGCCAAAGTGGGAGTATACTTAATTCTATGCTTAATATATATATGGAAATATTGGTTTCAATGCCAGATACACATGTGGATAGAAGCACGAAGGGTCAAATGTCACATATCTGGCCAAGCTCAACTAATTTGCCGAATCCTATGGTTCTGCCTGCAGGTTTAGTAAGCACCATGTCAGTTGCTTCTTCCTGGTCACAAAGGAAAATAAAAGAGCGACAACTGTAAGCCACTTGCAACAGATCTTTCCAATTTGACAGTGAACTATTGGTAAATGCTATATGAGTAAAAAGATTCAAGTTTTTTTGTGCCCACTTTCTATAATTTTGTTGGCTTAATTATGAGAATATCATGAGGCAGTGTTAAAAGCTGTGTGTGACATCTGCTGCTTCTTTTCTATCCACAGTTCCTCTCTTACAGAAGGAAATTAGATTATTCTGATATAATTTTGTCTTGGCAAATCCATGTTGACAGTTACTAATTTATTTGTTTTCTTTTAGATGCTTACAAATAGTTTGATTATTTGTTCTAGCATTTTTCTAGGAACTGAAATTCATCTAATTTCCTAATATTCTTTCACATTCCTTTCAAAGATCACTGCCACATTCATTCCTGATTGTAACCCATTGTCCTTGACTTTTCAGAGGGACTTCTGTCATCTCTGATATTTCATCAGCTAATTCTTCAAGTATCACAGCATCACAGCTAATTGAAAACATCTAACTTATTAGTATTTGACCTGTTCCTTCCCACTTAAAGCCTTGGGTTTAAATTTTCTTCATTGTTACATATTACTGTATTACTGAACTGCCTTTCACCCTTTTTAATAAGAGTGATGAAGAAAAAGTATTAAAAAATATATGTGTCAATATCAGCTCTTGATTGCTTTTCCTCTTTTTTTGAACTGCTATTTAGTTGGTCTTTGTCGTATTTTTTCTGTGACGAAAGAATGATTTTTATTATTATCACAGCCTTTGGGGTTGAAATCTATTGTGTGCCTCGGTAATTTTTGATTCTGTGGCATCACATTTATGCAATACTTCCCTACGCTTAGGAAGCGACCCAGCTTCACCTTTTCAGATGCTGCCTGGAAAGGTCAAAATTTAGCACTATTGATTATAATTTAGCAAATCCTATACTTTCTGATCTGGGATAGTTTGCATTTATGCCCTTAATATTGCTCCCTTAAGAAACTTCTAGATTTCCTAAATTCCAATGTTGTCTTACAAGAAAATCCTGAGTTCACTGAAGACTACTTGACTGAAATCTGATGTTTTTATTTTGCAGTTCTTCCCTTTTCCTATCATACAGCTTATGAACTCTATTATCGCATGGCTTTTCTCACTCACTACTGCCTTTTACCCTGATTCTTGACCAATTCCTCCCTAGTCATTACAAACAAGGAAAGAAGTCTCTCTTTTAGTTGAGTTCTTCACCATCTGCATTGGTAACTGTCACTAGTTCATTCCAAGGACTTTGTGCGCAGTTCACATCTTTTCCCAGCAGAAGTACACATACGCTAGCCTCAAATCCTGTCATCTGTATTATTTTGCCATTTGCTCACAAGAAATCTCATTTACTTGACCATTTATACTGATAGCCTACTGTTCACCTCTCTACTTTGACAATGCTCATATTCTTTTTTATTTTAATTATTTAAAGAGACATACAAGTATAGTAAAAAGGCAACAACCTATCAGTTAGAATTCATAACACAGACAACATCCCCCAGTAATCAGAGTAGGCCCAGTAGCACTGGGGCAACTCACTGAACATTGAAGGTATAGATGTATCTCTAAGCTCTAATTAAGAGCCAAAAACACTCCTCAAAAGACTCTTCTCAAGCGCTGCCCATTGCAGCATGCTAGGATTTTTCAGTTTGCTGCAGCATAAGTTGGGTTACTTACATGGTTATTTGCAAAAAGATTATCTTTGTGTTCTTAAAATCACCTTTTCCAAAGTACAATTAAAAAAAAATCATAGATAGATATTGCCAGAAAATAAAAAAAGGACTCTCAAAAACTATTTGGTTCTTAGTTTAATGCATATCAGTAAATATAGCCAATGAAGTAAAAATCAATGGAATCTCTTCTCCTGTTATGTTTGAGATAGATAAAGATTTCCATTTAATCAAAATAAATTCCTTACCTTTTAACCATTACTGCAGCTTAATAACTGTCTTGCAGAGGTTTTATTTTTTGCTGTCTGAAGTCAGAGGGAATTTTGCTGCTGACTTCAGTGGAGAAAGATTTCACCCAGAGCAGTTCAGTCTAATGATTTCTTATTAAAATACTGGAGCCTAGCTTGAGATTTATTATGTCGGACAACTGCATTCACATCTCTCTATTCCAAAGATCTTCTATTTATAAAGTTGATACCACTGAAAGACCACCAATTATCAAGGTGCTGGAATCTATACTACAGCAGATCCTTTCCTTTTAAAGCATTTTTGAATAGAGAGTTCCATAGACTTGTGGTTTTGTGATGGGGAATTTTCAACTGTACATCCTTCACCACTGCTGGCAGATATAATGTAGGGGACTGATGTTCAGCAGTCAGCTAATTGATTACAGCCTCTGGCTCAGTGCTTGCCACAATCTTCCTTTTTGCCTATCTGATTTTCACAATATCATTAGTTTCTTTATCCTTCCCCTTCAGTACAGATGTCTACTGTTAAAACTACACAATATAAACTATAGAATGCACGTCCTTCACTTCTTTGTTTTCTCTTTCAGCATTTTAATACAGAAGGAGACCCTTAGGTCCCTAGCGTTATTTTGCTAGGGAACTAAGAACCAGCCCAGTGGGACTTTTCAGAAGACATGGCTATGTTGTATGGCTCCCCAGTGATGCTGGACCGCATCGCTTTCCTTGCACACAGCCGGCTGATGTTACTGAATCTGAGAAACTGCCAAAACCATTGCAGTTATGGTGGCCATTATGTTTGTCCCGAGGGATTTCACTCTTCCTTGAGAAACTCCAGTGTGATAGCGTACCAGCACTGCAGTACACTGGGATAATGATCTTGGCCACAGAAGTAGGTAGGTAGGATGGGGGTGGATAAAAATAATGCTCAACTGCTTTTTTGTGACATGGCATTTTATTTGGGTTGATAGCAACACAATTCTCTGTGCTCAGTTGATTAGTGTGAATTGAACAGTCTTGTCTTTTGATACAAAGAATGTCAATACTACATAAACCCACCTGAAAAAAAGTCCACTGGTAAGTGGAACACTGCTGTGTCTCAGGACAAACCACAACACCTCAAGACTCAACATCTTATATAAAAAAATTATCACCCTATTGTCTTCATCACTCTTATGGTGTTGGTTGTTTTTAAGCAATAATATAAACATCATTTTCTTGGCTCCAAAACTGGTTAAACTATTGAGTACTAGAAGCTGGAGGAAGTGTCACTGCACTTGCCCTATTCATATAAACTTTCCTTTCACGTCTTGTGCAGCATGGTTTCACACAGGAGACTGGATTTGATCTAACCTGGTGTGGAAGATCATACATTTTTATGTTTCTGGCAAGTTATTGACCAAAATATTGAATTTTGTACTGCATGACATGCGCTATGAGGCAGACTTCTTAGTGCGATTTTTTTTAAAGATAACACCGGTGGGAAACTTTTTTGCTGAAAACCTCAAGCAGTTTGCTGAAAATATTGTAGATTAAAGTATTATCAGGATTTTCGCAGACTACTGCAGTGAAGTGTCATTTCATTTTTCAGGGCTGATGCATTAATGAATTAATCAGAAAATGTGTTGAAGTAACAGCCACAGCAAACCCAACACTTCCACACTTTAGTACATACTGCTCTTTCTAAATGCTGAAGTAACTTCTGCTTACATCTACAAAAGAAATCTCTAAGATCACTCAATAAAATGTTAGTTTTGCCTTAATGCCTTAGCATTAACACTCAATCTGCGGAATTTTATTGTAGAATATATTTTGCAGATGGATACAGAAATATTTGTTTTGTCATTACAATGAACAAAAGCCTCTTGAGCATGCAAAGCCATACATCTGTTCCTACTGCCTGAATTAGAAAAAAATCCCACATATTTATTTACTTGAACATGATGACCGTAGCAACAAAATAAGTACTATTTATGAGCAGAAGGGTTTGCATGACAGTTTTGTTATGGTCAAACAGTGTTCATGGTAATAAAATACAGGTTTCATAAAAGGCCACTTATACTAGGACCTTTATTTTACCAATAATAAAACACTTTCCTTTTCTGCGCTGAACACTGGATTTAAGAAAGTAAAGTATTTAAGGGAAACTAAGCATAAGATTGACTTCATGACATAGACAGGTTTGGTGGTATGAAGGCTCCAGTACAAGTAACAGCCCACAAAAGTCTCTTAAAGGGTTGACTCGGTGGGTTTCTTTGGTGGCTTTTCACTATTTAACTGAAAGCAAATACTAAACCAGCTTCAGGAGGGAAGGTAAGCACTAGCATACAATACCTGATGAAGTGCAGGTTAAAATTAAATCAATCTGCTCCCTCAGTTCCAGGAATTCTCTCAAAAAAAAAAGAGGTTATATTGCTTAAAGGAGCAATACATTATTAATTCATTCCACAGTATGTTGAGAATTGTGTAGTGCTGCTCTAGCACAGCATCGCCTCAAAGCTTCCTCTAAACATGTTTTTGCTTAGCTTTGTATTTATATTCTAAGGAAGAGCTAGATGGTGATTCCCGGAAAGACATTCCTGATTTTAACCCTGGGCCACAGAAGATTCTGCTGGTGCAGACTCCTGTGTGATGAAAGTCTAAGGGGAGCTTTGAGAAACCAGTGGGTAAGCAATAGTTCAGATACGCAGCAACTCATGACCCACAGAGCGTCTGAGCTCCACAGAGCTGGAGCTAAGCTGCTGCAGTGCTCGAGATCCCCATAGGAACAGAGTTAAACAGCAGATTAGCTTCAGCCTTGCACAGTTACAGAGCACCACAGGACTGGTGCCTGAAGATAAGCTTGGCAGTTGTGAAGCTTCCCTCATAGCAAATCCAGGAGATGTTACCAATGGGATGATGGTAAAGGTGTATTATTCATGAATATTCAACAAAATCCCAATCTTTGTTTTCTTGCCAATTGTCTGACACAGGATAGAGTTGTGAAAAGCTAATCAGAGAACTAGTCAGGAAATTGGAATTTTACTCATGGACACTTTCGTGAGGAAACAGAAAAATCTTTTAAGATTTCCCTGGTGGATACTCTACAGCATTAAATGTACAACAAATGACTTCTTCACATCCCTTGACTGCCTTCCAGCTTAGCTGTTTTAAAACAGTAGAGTGTTAAAATCACTCTTTGGAGATGAAGTAACATGGTCATGCTTTGAACTGAAATAAACATGTAAAAGAGAAAGTGCTGCTTACCAATGTGAAACAAATTATTTTTAAAAGGTAAGATGTTATTTCCTTTTTTCTTTTTTTAAGGTCCCCATTTCCCAAGGGCTAAAAACAAAGAAAATAGAAACGTTGGGTATTTTTCCATAATGTCCACTTCAAACTACCCAAAATCCCTGAAAAGGCATTCCAGTGAAATCTTCCTTTTCAGCACCAAAAAATAAAGTAATATTAGTTAGAAATGAGATTATTTTCTACCTAAATATAATTTTGAAAGAAAAACAAATTGTTACTTCCTGTGTTTTGATAGGATGGCCACTATCTGTAGTGATGAGCAATAGTACTATTGACTGACTAAAAAAAACCCACAAAAACAGAGGCAGCACAGAGGAGAAATATTCTGAAGCCTTAGTCCAGGAGTGTATTTTACTTAAGTTATAATGAGAAGAATAGAAAGGGAATTCTCAGATAGGTCTATGTGGAAAATCTAGCTTCAGTCTGCAAACCACAGACTTACTTTCTGCTACAGCCTTGTCTTGATTTTCAGAGGGACCAGGGTATACTAGCTTTACTAGAGTAGTTCATTAGTGCTCTTCTAGTCCTCTAAAGATTAAGGAGAAACCACCAGTGTGTGTGAAGGAATCTTTTGTCTGGTTACTGAAAACTTGTCACTGTAATTGGTGAATTAAAAAGCTGCTAAAAATGTGACAGAATTTAAGATAAAACAAAATACTATTAACCTGAAGGTATTTGGAAATGTTAATGAGATATGTATCTAAATCTTGATAGTTTTCCTCTTTTCATAGCTTGCATTCTGAAGAATATTTTCCTGGCCTGTTTTCAGACCAATACATCCATAAGCTCAACCGAACGACAAATTTTAATTTCCATCTGATGACCAGTGTTTCACAAGAAATAAATCTATGCTGCTGGCATATTTCAGAACAATGTCTGCAGAAGCCAAGGATCAAATCGGGTGGACAGACAATTCCCTGTGTATACCTGTGAGACAGAGGTTGCAATGGAAACACATTGATAAGACACGTTTAGGAGATCGCACTGCTGCTGCACACACTCAGTCTCCCTGCCTCACAAATGTGCAGATCCTTTCTAAGCATAGAAACTGTTACTTTCAGAAGCTCTGTGGGTGACATTTAGAAAAACAGGGGAATTTGTCAGTTTTATAGCCCAGCTGACTCCCCAAAACAGGCTCTAGACAACCAAGTGACCTTCTATTCTTCTGAACACTGGCTTTTTTTTTTGGCAGATAATGATAGAAAAGAATCTGAAAGGAATTGCATCTGAGATCTGATACAGTGCCCTGTCTGTCAGTGGACAGTAGTGGATAGTGGGTGCTTAAGAAAATAATGTAAAAACAAGACAAGTTGATATGCTATCAGTATCTGATAACCAGTGGTTTAAAGATTTCTTAAATGAGGCATGACTTCAGATTTTTGTGTTTAACAGCCCCTGAAGGATTTTTTGTTCTTTCTATAAATTTGTCTGAATTCATTTCTGCCTTTGTTCTTCATAAAATCCTGTGGCAATGAGTTCCACATTTTAATTATGAGCATGTTGAAAAAGTACTTCACTTGTTTTAAACCTGCCGCTTGAAAAATATTATTTGACAACTTCTCGCTCTTTTATTTTGAGAGCTAATGAATGATCATCACTCTTGATTTTATATACTTGTACCATATCACAGCTTTTCCAAATTGGAAGTCTTATTCTGTTTAATCTCCCTTAAAACCAAAGCTGTTCTGTACTGTTGCTCATCCTTGTCAGTCACATTCCTTCCTGCTTTTCTATTTCTGCCTAACCCTTTTCAGATAAGAATATTAGAATGCACTGTATTACTAAAAAATGTGTCCTACTGATTTATATGGTGCCTTAACAATGTTTTCTGTTTCATTCTACCTTCCTTCCCTAACAACTTTTAATAACACATTTTGCCTTTCTGGGCTTACCAGGCATTAAGCTCTCTTCATAGAACTATCACAGCCCTTTTGCGATCCCTTTGCTAAATAGTCTTAACTAATTTAGCAATCATCTTTGCATATGCATAGATATGGTTGTTTTTCCCAAACAGCAGTATTTTGTATTTCATTGACCATTTTATTACCAGTCAATAACTGAGTGACACTATCAATCTCGAGATTTCTGTGCATCTCTTCACAGGCAGGCTCTGCATGCTTTTTTCAGGGCAGGGATGGTTATTGCTTAATGCTTATACCCTGCAGATGCAATACCAATTGTGTGCAGAGGCCAAACAGTTTACAACACATCATAAGATTGCCTACAAAACAGTGGCAGATGTAAGCATGGGCAAAGGGGCAGCTGGCAATGGTAGTGGACTGCTCAAATGTTTTTACTATTTCTACCCACTTTGGTTTCTCTACCTTCCCAGCAAATTCTGATGGGAAGAGAAGCACAGTTCCATTTCGTTCCTTCAGCCTTAGAACAGAAAACCTCTGTTTTGTCTACAGGGAAAAGGAAATGGAACCACCGATGTAAAATAGGTACCTGTAGCTACTGGTTCACTATCAGTGGCTGGAGCAGCCTCTGTTTTTCTGAAGTCGTTCACAATAAATCCTCTGACATAGCTTGCAGGTGAATCCCAGAAGGATTCTAGAAAGACAATGCATCCCTGAGCTTTTAAGAAAAAGAGAGAGAAGGCAACTCAATATTAGCCTGGTAGTTTACCGTACTTCAGAAATTGATATTTTCTACTCCTTTCACTCCATTCCTTGCAAAACAGGGGACCAAAATTTAAGAGGTGTACAAGGTCAGAAATATAGTCCTAACTGTAAACTACGGTGAGAGTGTGGTATGAGTCCCTATAGTTGGTGAAAGGAATTTCATCCTGAGTAGTAGTAGTTAGAACATGCAAGAGCGCTCTGGGGGGGAACAGTCCTTTACATTGACAAATACAGTGGACGATCTCATTCCTTAGGTGTTTTCTATGCCAAATTCCTGTTGCCATGTAATTTATAATCAGTTGTCAGTCACAGTGGCCTGTAAGGTATCTGAAAGTCTCATCTATTTGAACCAGGATCATATGCTGATTAGTGCAGAGGGAAATTTCAAAATATCTTTCCCCATACCTTTCTGTGGTAAAACACAATGCTAATATACACAACACTTCATGAAAACTTTGATTTTTCTCCCTGTAGATATTTTTTAAAACAAAAAAGAATCTCCTTTGTACCAATTTCGTAATTGTAATTATTTGAACAAATACTATCATCTGTGACTCCCATGCTATTATGTGACTCCCTTGGTATTGAAAGCAAAGATGTTTTGACATATGGCTTACAGCTCAGATGATAGCATTTGGTTTGCCCTTCCCTGTGGAATCTGAAGTCGTACTAAACAGTTCTGAAGGAAATCAAGCAGAAAACACTCATTTAAAATGAAAAGACCAAAGAAAAAGTGCTTAAATTAGAAAACAATGGAGAGTGAAAAAAGAATATGTAAAATAATTTACAAAATAGCAAAGTGGTCAATAGATTTTCTTTATGATTATCAATTATAAATTTGCCTGGCTTCTGAACTTTTTAAAGTAAATAATTTTTACAGTCTGAACAAAATGTTCCCTGGGGAAGATGCTATCTTGGTTTGAAACAAAGTTACACCTCAGCCACAATATATTTGCAATAAAGCAGATTTCTCTAAAGTATAGCCGCTTGTATTACACATTACTGACAAAAACAAAAAAAAAAAAAGGAGTATCAATTCACTGCTATCGAAAGGTTAACAACAATCCAGAAGTCTTTCTCCCCCTCCGTCCTACCAAATAGTGTCAATTCAGGACATAATTTACCATAGTGACATAGTGAAATAGTGTTATTCAGTAATGGGGGGGTGTGGGGTGTGGGTGTGTATTTCTAATATATCACAGATGAATCCTCTGAAATTTACAGCACTTTTTCTCTTACAGTATTTCTAGTGGAAGGTCAACATTTTACATCTAGCAGTGATAGCCTATTTTGTAAGTTATTTATCTATTTCATTTTTATTTATTTTCAATGCTAATTTGTTCTGCTAAATGTTGTGTTAGTCCTCTAAAAAAGCCTATTCATCTCCATTGAAAATATAGGAGGCCTAGAGCTATTAGGAGCCTAATTAGGGCTTTTTTTTTTTTCCCTTTAGCCATAGCTAGTTTGAAAAAAACTGTTTTAAAAAAAAATCTTATTTTTCCCTATTACGAATTTGCATGAACTTTGTAGGATTATAATGACAAAAAAAGCTGATTTGGGATTAAACATGCTGAGGGACAGACTGCTTGATCGGGCCAGTAGAGTGACAAAGATGGTGGAAGACTCCAAAGGTAGATCAGCTACTGCAAGGAGGATTATAAGCTTTCTTTCCACATAGTAGATATGCTATGGGAGGGTGTCAGCCATCGCTGCTCATTACCGTCTGGGCTAGAGCAATCCTTCCCACAGCCACTCTAAGCCTGCATCAACTCTGTGTGGCCATGGTCTGCAAGCAGAAACCTCCAGCTAGAGGACTGGGACACATGGCTGTGCTGAGGATGGGATGGAGATGTATCAGGGATGCTGAAGGAGCTCCTCAAAACAATAACAAAAATATGAAAATGCAGAGTATTTTGAGGTTTTACAGGAAGCAAACTGGAAATTCATAATTCAAAAATATAGCTAAGTGATGGAAATTAATTCAAAGAGGCTTTACTATGCGAAAAAAAAAATCTCTGTGTGGATTCAGGCTCACTACTTCACAAAATATGTACAGTTTTGATATCTTTGCACTAGAAATGTTGCTCTTTAGCTAGCATGAATCAATACAGTCTTCAGCAGAGCTACACTGATTTACATGAGCTGCAGACATGACCCATTATATTTAATTTTAGACATCTTATTATAAGAAAGATATTCACGTATTGGAGGAAGATCAGAAGAAAGCTGCAAAAACGATTAGACTTCTGGAGTGATTGATGTATGAGGATTGATTGCCAGTGCTAAATATGGATAGTTTGTCTAAGAAATTACTAAAGGGGGACATGGTAACAATCTATAAATATTTGAAGAATCTAAATGCCGAGAAGGGAAACACATTTTCAGGATACAGAAGAGAAGCAGCAGGATGAAATTAGTAAAAGAAAAAAGAAAGTGAATTTTAAAAGAGTCCCTAAAGGAAGACCTTAGAGAGTGGAAAGGTGTTGCCTTTCCAAAAGAAAAAAAAACAGATCTAGATATATTTACAAATACATCTGGGATCCAAGATTGTTCTAAATGAGCTTCGAAAGGAAATTTTAAGGCCAGTTTTATGCAAGTGATCAGACCACATATACAGATAATTTCTATTCACATTGGAGCCTGGGCTTTTTTTTTTCTTTTTTTTAAGGTTTAAGCAACTGTTATTCCATGAGGAACCACAAAAATGGGAAAAATGTGCATAAGCCCATTGTAATTGCAACAGATTTAAATTTAGAACACCCCTTTTAGCCAAAAAGTTCCACTTTCACTTTGATCAAGATAAGGAGAGACAAAATATCTGTATTTTCCCTGTTTTTATTGTCTCTGGAGCCAATGGTCTGATTTAGGAAACAACAAAGGAAAAAGTTGCCTCCAGAGGTGCCTTCTGCACTTTTATGTTCAACCCAGAATATTTTCAGAAATGAGTTTAGAAAATGTCTATGTGTGTAGCACTGACACGATCACTACAACTATAGCTTTATGTCTTATTATGAATTTAATTAAGACTTGATTTCAGGATTCCAAGTAGTAGGAAGTATAGAAAAGATCAAATATCTGTAAGATGCTGACAACAAGAAAGGAGATTCAGAAGAAACTAGTAGAATAAATTGATGTTCATGATGAAAGAGTGGTATGTCCCCAATTCTAAATGAGAGTGAGAAAATGCGCAAACAGGTTTTGGGATATATAGAGAGATGACAAGAGAAGTGGACATAAGGAATCACAGCTCCAAATTCAAAACAGGAATCCCTGACACAATGTTTTCTTAAAGGTACAAATTATCTCCAAAAGTGAAAATAAGTATGGAATCTAAAAGTAAAATAAATGCAGTTATCTAATTGTATTTCATTATATCATAGATTTTACAAGTGTTGAAACCAAAAGAAATCATAATGTCCCTCTTTTTTACCTCCAGCATAACACAGGGTAGAAAATATCATTCATCAATTTATGTGGCAAGTTGAACTAAAGGGTATATTTTAGAAAGATTTTCAGCCTGGATTTAAAGAATCTAAAAGATGGAGAATTCATTTTATCCTTTTGTAATCCACTGTAGTGCTTGGCACTCCTCTGTATTAAATAAATGTGTCTTATTTCAACTTTACCTTTTACTGATTTCAGTTTCTAGGCACTGGTGCTCTCTCTGAATAATTCCTACCATGTTTATGTCTCAGAAATCATTTATGACCTCGACACATGTTTTTTTCTTCTTTGGTTGAAGTCTACCCACAATTTTGCCAGGCATTACATTTCAGAGATTTGGTAAATTTATCTTTAAAGAAATAGTTTCCTTAAATGCATAATTTATTTTCCTAAAATAGATTAGCAATTATTCACTGAAGATAATATGTATATCTATATTGACCTGAGAGACCACAATGGCATGTAAAGTATTTTGCAGAAGCTTAACATAGATTGAATTGTGCTGGCAGGAAAAAAACCCTACTTACCACCACTCATCATTGTAAATTACATCTAGGTAAACACCAACATCTGCTTCCTGTGCAAACAGAGTCTGTCATCACAGGACCCATTATATTATTATGAGTAGATGAGATGGTTTAATATTCATTACAGATGTACAAGCAGCAAGAAACTGCTTCATGCACATGCTAATGGGCAGTAAATGTATGAAATGAATTGTACCAGCCTCCACAGGTAACTATAGTTTTGAAACATTAACTGATCTAATATGAAGAACTCCAATACCATCAAAGAGAGATTCAGAGGTAATATGTGTGCTTAGTGAATATATGCTGCAAAAATTCAAAAGGACTAGCCTATAAGAAAAAACTAGCAAGTGTGCTTTAGGGTACCAACAATACTTAGTTTACTACTTCTTTGCCCTGTTTTGTAATAATTTGTATTACATTTTTTTGAAGAAATGACAGTACAGCTATAAATACTAATACAGGAGGTGGATTAAAAACAAAAATCCTATCTTGTGCCACTGCTGTGCACTTTTGTTGGATTTTAGACTTGGGATGTGGGAAAGAAAAGAGGCATTACTGTATCTGCCAGCTCTACATTTTCCCTGCATGCATCCATCCAGGAAGAGCAGAACAGAGAATAGGTAGGACCTTTATCACTTCTCACCCACAGTACTGTAGCTCACAGAGCTAAGCCACCATGGAAAGTAACAAACAAAATAATAAAAATATAATAATGTGATTCTGTGCAACATTTCTTGTAAGTCTGCTTAGTGAGACTAGAAGACAAAGATGTAAATAGCACAGACATGGACAAGAATTCATATTTTTGACAAATACTTCGCTATCTAAGTAGTTTCTGTGACTCCTTAGGAGCTCAAAAAAGAAAAAAAAAAAAAAAAGAAGAAAAGAAAGTAGGGTCAAAATAATTCTCCCTGAAAAAGAGACTGAGAAGAGTAGAAAGGTCTACCTTAAAGAGGTGTCAAGCAAAGTAGCTATAAAAGCATGCCCCCTCCCAAAAAAAAAAATTGCAAATGCATCATGAGAACGGCTGTTCTTCCCTGCTCTAACTACACAACATAAGGGGCCGTTACTTAACTGGAAATCAGCAGGTTTGAAACTGCAATATGGAAGTTTGGAGGGTTATTTTTCTTTCCTTTTTTTTTTTTTTACATAGTGTGAAATTGCCATGATCAAACAAGATCTTTGAATTTGGAAGCATTCACTAAAAGATTTGCTACTATGTAGGCAAATATTAGAGTCTCATTTTTTCTAGATTTTGGGACATCAGAGATTGGGAGAAAACTTTTACTGATGATTCTACAGGTGATCCCACATCAGCCTGTTACATGGGACTGCAATCTCTGTGGGGCAACTCAGGCCAGTTATGGGCTAATGAAATAGTACTTACACTGTACAGTAATTCCTGTAATTCTCACTTTGTGGTAGGGTGGACTAGCATTCACTGAATTTTGCTGCTCGCCTTTAGATGTGGATTATGTTCTTCCTATCTAGAGAGATCTGATTCTGAACTGGAGCCTTAGCTTGCCTCAAGTGCTACCTTTCCAATGGCAGTCTGTGACTGTCAAGAAGTTATCTATTATCTATTCAAGTAATCATGTAAGGGTACTAATGTGACATAACAGCAGAAGTCTGCATTTAATTTTCTTGCTTTATACGGAAAGACCTGTGCAGCTTTCACTGTGTAATCCATATAATGGACCTATAAAGAAGATACAATTTGTAGTGTTCTGGTTCATATTCTTGCGAGTTTCTTAAATCAAAGTGTGCAGGATAAACAGTGAGCTCTGTAAAAAACATATCGCTGTAATGCAGCAATATCTAGTCAAGAACAAACCTAAAATGAAATCTTGTCCCATCACATGATAACTTAACATAATGGCTCTTATAATACATAAGAACATATGAATGACCATGCTGGGTCAAATCAGAGCTTCACCTAGTCCAGGAACTGAGTGATACTGGCTAATAATGAAAGCCTAGAGAAAGAGAATAAGCATGGGGCAACCATAAAGGATAATTCCCCAAATAACCTCCCAGTCTGTGATTTAGGGACTTCCAGACTCAGAGGTTCTGTTTTTAATACGTCTTGAGAGGATTTTCTTTTCTGAATTTCCTTTATTGCTTTTTGAACTCACCAATGCCTCTGGCATCGCTAGCACCATGTGGCAGTAAATTGGACAACTTAATTATGAGTACCGCACAAAATTAACTTATTTTGTTTGCTTGAAGCCTGCTACCCCATAATTTAATTGCATGTCTGTTAGTTCTTGTGCTGTGAGAAAAAGTGAATAGTTGTTTCCTATTCTCCTTTCCAGCGTCAGTCATGATTCCTCTTCTCTGGGTTTTCCAAAGCTATGAGGAAGTATCTGAAGGGTCTGTCCCAGGACAGGACAACTACTGGTTGACTTTTTCTGAAACTGAAGCATGTGCAAATAATGAATAAATGCTTATATATTCATTGTAACTGTCATTTAAACAGCAATTAACTATCCACATTATTTTTACCACCACCCCTTACTCCAGCCATAGACTCACAGAACTGCTGAGGGATAAAAGATACTATAAAGGAGTTGTTTTCTTTATCTTGTAATCTACGTTTTTGGCCGAGCTCTGATAAGCTTAATAACTTTAGATCATCTCCAATAATTGTGACTTTATAAACAACAGCTGCATTTTCTATAATATACAATTTCTTATTTCTTTCTTTTTCTGCTCTGAACAGTATAAAATATATTCTACATTTCATGCTAGTGCTTAGCAACCAACCTTCAAGATAGTAAAATAATATATATTAAAATAATATATATTTCCTACCCCCTCACTTTTACCTGCCGCTCCCCACTATTAAAACAATGCCATTGATTCATTATCGATATCTTCAACAGTGGCCAATTAAGGGACACCTCTAGGAGTTTGGTATCAACCTATATGAAACAAAATACTTTCATTTCAGTTCTGACCTTCACTACGTTTAGCAGCAATCTATTCTAGAAGTCTGAAGGCAAGTATAATAGCCTTATTTTATCATGAGTATTTCTCATTCGTAGCATGTTAGAAAATGGCCTACTGTATTTCAACTTAGAAGAAAGAAAATATATAATGTGAGTTTTTGGGAGATTCAGAAATCTCTGCAATTTCAATTCTTATAGTAAATATAGCATACACCGTTTATAGGGTTATTTTTGAGACACATGAATTCTGTGAGCTATATTATGATGTTAACTTGGCAGAAAGGGATTGCAGTTATATCAGGTAGCAATGAGAATATGTGGTGAACTGAAACTAGAGCAAGCTTTAACATTTATTTGTCTTCTGTCTTTTTATTAGCTTAAAATGCTAGAAAGGCCCCCAGTCACCTCAATATAATTTACTAATTCATTAAAAACTTTATTCAGACCTGAAAATAATAGCACGATTCAAAATTATGCATTCCCAGACTCAAAGAAATTAAATCACTCCTTCATTCTCCAGCAACTGCGTGTGCATGCACATACACACAAATATGTACATACCAACTATTTGCAAATGCCTACGGGAAACACATATGTTTGGCTGCACACCCTGAAGATACTCAGATGTTCCAGTCAAGTGTTGATACAGCAAATTCCAAAGCCAGAGAGCCTTCTTTGGGGAGACTCACTCAGTACTTTTTTTTACAATAAGGCAACTTTCGCTGAAGTTGGTGATTTCCCCATTGATCCAAAGCAAGGTGATGCATCACAGTGAAAATGAGATATGTCTTCATCACTGAGAAAGCACAAAGCTCAAAAGATCACTTCTTGGGCTATAGCATGGACAGATTCCAATGATCAGTGGCACAAATCCTGCAATGTGCATGCATTTCACGCTGAAGTTGACACAAATTCAACACAGAACTCTGTACAATAACTTCCCAGATTGTATAGGAAGCTTAGGGGAAAAAAATGTGAATTTTCTACATGTACAGGATTTAATAACTTTGAAACCTTGTAAAATGTTGATTTTTTAGCGATTTTTATTGGAGGGTAAGGGGGCTATAAGATTACTGCCTCTATTTTTTCTGACTGAGACATTCCTTAAGCAAAGGATGCAGATCATAGGAAGTACCTAGAAGGAAGAAAACTTCATCCATGTGCCAACATTAATGACAAAGAGCTTTTATGGATGGTAGTTTCTCAAAATAGGACAAAATGGTAGCTAATTTTCCGTGGATGGAAGTACCCAGAAGCTCTATCCATATCATAAAAGATAATGTTTTGATACTCCAAAAGCAAGTTCTAGGTAGCCACTTTAGACTAACCTGTTAAAAATTAGCCATAGTTAGTTTGTTAGCACAGTTGTAAACAGACGAAAAAGAATTCTGCTCGTTCTTTCCCATCCATGTAGCAGATCTAATTAATATTTAATAAAAAAATGAAGCATTCCAAATTTATAATGCATAACTTGTTAAGCACATGTGCAAATTTCAGAATAAACTGTTTGCAAACAATATTGAACTATCAATAAATTCAAGTGTCTCTTCCAGCTGGATGGAAAAATATTTTTTTTTTCAATCAGAACTGATTTGGCAGCAGTTTGATCCCACATTTCTTTAACATACTTTAATGTGCTATTTTTAAATGGATGATTAAAGAATATAAGGAAGCTAGAAAATACAAGAACATTATATATTAAAAAGAAAGAGATACATGGTTACCTCTATACAATGTGCTTACAGGCAAAACAATTGCACACATGTCCTCTTAAGCACATTCATTATTGTATGCTTAGTCCACTTGGCTACCGTGAGACTACTCAATAGGATTGCAACCAAGCACGTTTAAGTGCTTTGCTGAACCAAAGCCTAGAAAAATGAGCAGACAATTAAAGACTTAGAACAAATTTTAATTAAAGGATATATCCAATATTTTAAAAATAATTTAGGCATGTCTTTCAAATCTGAGTAGCTAACAGAAGACAAACTTTAATAAAAAAACAACTCTTTTATAATTTGGTCCTAATTCTGCTAACCTCATACAGACCAAACTTTCAAAATAGAAATGAGATATCTCTATGAATAAGAACACGCTCAAGTTTCTTTCTATGTTTTTCTCTTCCAAGAACTGAACTGATTTGTGTTTATAGTATGTTGCACAAATGACTCACTCAGGGAGCATCTGTGCTAAGTACTGAGTGGGCCAACATTTTCTATCAAGTAATATGACACATTTTGCTCTTTTTTGTTTGCAAATCATGAAGAGATTTTATTTTTTAAGGGTTCTTCTCTCCCCTCAAGTTGGAAGTTGTCCTCGAGCTTTGGATCAGCATTGACCCAGCTCCCTCTGGGGCAGAAGCTAATGGCTCTCTCCCAAGAAAGGAGGAAGAAGAGGACTAAGCGTGGGGGTTCTTATCAAGTCTAATGTATGTTTGCATCAGCCCTACCACTAGTGAATACTTCTGCCAGAGTAATTTGCCTGACTGTCTTCTCTGAAGAAGCTGCTTGACAAAGCATAGCTAATGATAAAGGAAAACCACAGAAAGGTTCTGTAATCTGCATTCCCATGCATACCCATGGAAACAATCACAAACTTTTGCATTCTTCAGATCTGTCAGTGTTTTGTTGCATATGTCAGACAGTGGACATCATCACATTGAAAAAAATTATTCTCTGTTTGAGTGCAATTGTTGTACTAACGCTTCATGGTAAGAATATGCTCAGTTTGTTTTCACCAATGTTCAGCAATCTTTGCCAAAAATCTGTTTCTTCCAACAATTATTAATAAAATAATTCAAATGAGTATTCACAGAAACCCAGTCCTACTAATGGCAAAGAGCAGGCTCCATTTTAAAAGTCAGTTTTTCACATGGAAATAGTATTGCTGGAACAGTTGGACTAAGTATATCTCCCTGCAAATATGACTGTTTAAAATGGCTTTTTTCATAAATAGTTTTTCAAGGAGGTATTTTTCGGTAGGAATATGCAAAATTAAAATACAGACTTAGGTGGAGGTCAGTGCAAGATTCAACAACAAAGTCTGTTGTAAATGTTGAACACTGAACTGAAGGCATACAGAAACATTCTTTTTTCCCAAGTTTTGCTGGATACACCTTCCTAAGTTTTGTTTAGTTTAGACTGGATCTGGATAATTGTTGTGCCTGGCTGGTATTTCCTGATTCCAGTATACTTTTAATGAGTGCTAAAGTCCATCTCTTGTCTGTTGAGCAAGAAAGATTTGGAAACTCTTATTTCAAAATATTGTGCTAAGTACTACATTAGGTCTTATACTACCAAATCTAGGAAGGAAACAGGACAAAATTACCTCACAATGTCCATTTTAACCAATCTTCCTATTAATTCAGTTCAGTAAATCAAAAAAAGAACTTTAAACATTTTTAAAGTATCAGGTATAAACACAGAATACCAAAAGCAAACAAATGTTTGGGGGCACTGTAGAGTTCTCTGACAATTTTTCATCACACAGGTTGAAATGAGATAAATTAAGCTGTTACCATGACAAAACCCAGGAGGTTTGGAAAGTCTGTGTGAGACAACTAGAAATGTGGAAGATTTATGAAGAAATAAGTCTTCTAAATACAGGTGTAACACATTGGAGATTGACTATATGACCAGGGTTTTAATCATATAAAATTCTTGCTTGGTTCCTTCCAGTAATACAGCAGCAATATTTCCCTGTCTAATCATAACTCACATAAAAATCAATTTTGACAAATCCATAGTGCTTTTCTTTCTTCAAGTTCATGAAAAATTATTTATAATATTAACCACTAAATGGTGGTTTATAAGCACAGAAACTGTGAAAGATGTTCAAATACACGTTGTGTTTAGCATAATAGCTCTTACCAGTTGTCAGTACGTGAGTTTTCTTTCTCCTTTTTGCTTTCTTAATGTGTCTAAATTATTTACTGAAGCTGTTTACACTAATTGATTTTATAGCACTCAAATATGAATCAATAGGTTGCTTCATACCTTAAATTTGTAATTTTGGCTTTAAAAATGGCATAATACCTTGTGTAAACTAGTCAACAAGCAGCTGCATGCTATTTTAAGAGATTCATTTCAGGGTAACTTAGAGCTTCAATGATAAATTGACAGGTCATGTAAAGCACTCTGAAAAGCAAATCCTGGCCTTGGGATCTATACATTTTAGTGAATAGGACAGTGCTTTGTGTGCTTCATGGTCAACACACTACTCTTGGGCATTACCAGTATAAAATTCAGTAGCGTATGATTAGTGGCATGAAACAAATATGTATATTGGGTAACTAATTTCTAAGAAATAAATTGTTTTAAATGCAAATCAAACCGCAGTATGCAGCAAAACAACAAAAAAACTTGGTTTTTTGTGTTGAGGAGAAGGGAAAGACTAGGGATTTGCTTCATTAATGCTACCAGGGCACTTGCTCCAGCTGCCTAGGAAATAGTTGGTGGGAGCCATCAGGGCGCTGTGAGGGCCTCCTGTGGGTATGGGTCGGGATCAGGCCCGGTGAAGTGAATCGGGGTCAGGTAGGCCCAGGGTGGCCATGGGGATGGGGACAGGTTGAGGTCAGGCTGGGACATTGGCCCGCAGGTCAACAGGGCCGTGGCCAGAACCAGGCAGGGCTGCCTCGCAGCGGAGCCATCACCTCAGGTTGCAAGGGCCTCCCTGGGCCGGGTGGCCTGGCTATGGCTTCCCCACAGCATAGTTGGGAGCTCCCCCATGGTCCCTGGGGGACACAGCCCAGAGCCGGCCCTGCTGGGAGAGGGGTATGCTCAGGACCTGGCAGAGCGGAGGAAGGAGGATCCAGGGCTTGTCATACGTCTGTATGACTAGGAAAAGAAAAGAGTTTTCCTCAGAACAAGAAAGAAGCGTATACGTGGTATCTCTTAGCCCCTTTTGGGACCTGTTACAGCAAGTTGAAATAGTAGGTTGAAATTTGGTAATTAGCATTCAGCTAACACGTCTCTCATCTTAGCAGTTTCACAGCGCTCAGCAAGGGCTGACGGCACCGCTGTGTGCATGGAGGCTGGCAAATCTCACCTGCAACTGCTCGGCAGGCACAATTATCTTGTTCAGTACCTAACTGTAAATAAAATTCAGTGACTTAGAAACACAGTTTGCTCATGTCTGAGCCTGCTGCTGTTCACTTCGGACCTCATTAGGCACAACTTCACACGTCCCAGACAGGTCCATTCAGCTTCTATTACTCGGCTTGTCCCTGAACTCATGTTGTCATAAACCATCAGGACCTTGATGAAAATTAATGGAAAATGGAACATCCAGCAGCAAAGTGCTTCAAAATACTATGTTAAGGGTTTGGTTTATTATTGATTCACAGACAAATCTGGTAAAGAACTTTTTTTTTTAAAGGGGAAAATGCAGTTTCTGCAAATACTTTTCCAAGAAAACTGTTTTTCCTGTGAGGAAAATCAAAATCTTAATGTTTTAGATCAGATCAGCCAGAATGAGAAAAGTCTTGGGTTTTTTTGAAACTAATGGAAATATTTTATTATGTAGTCTGCGTTAACTTGTCTGTGCTTTGCTGACGCAGGACCTCACAGGGGTTATAACTCAAGCGCATCACTTCCTCACTCTCAGAGACAGAAACAGCTCTGTGAATGGCCTACATTTCCCATGACATATCACTGCCTTTTCATGTTTGCAATTGTGACACATGATGAAAATCATACGATTATATCTTGAAAACACACAATATGCAACAAAATCTTAGCCAGTAAGAGGTATGTGTCATTAGAATTATATCATAGTGCTTGGGAGGCACCTATTAATCTTAGCCCAAGCTGCTCTGGTTTTGGAAATATCCAAATATTTTACTATAATCACAAATGTCAAAATTTAACTCTTTTTCTGAATTTTCTGTTTTATGATAATGTAAAAAATGTAAAAAACTTTTGTAAAAAAATGTATTCAAACTTGCTATCCCAATCAGAAAGAAAACAAACGTGAAAGAATTAGCAATTTCCACAGGAGAGATATTTCAATATTTAACCACTCAGAGACAAAAAACTACTTATAATACTGCCTATAAAACTTAAGGACTCAAAATTTTTTTAGTTGTCTTTGCAATTACTATTTAGCTCAGGAGATCTGGGAAGTTCCTTACTAGAACTGGAGCAGCTGCAAATTAGAAAGAGGTTAGATATTTTTCATTTTCATAGATACAATACTAAATTGGAAAACATTTTAAAACATAGGCATTATGACTTTTATATTATGTGTATAAGTGTATCTCTTTATATATACACAAATGTGTATACATCTAAACATTGGCACAGGAAATTATACTAGAAGTAAGTCTGTTATGAAGTGAGATGCAAGATGAAATAGTTGTTCTCTTTTGGAATTTGGTAGCTGATTTGTGACTGTGCTAGACCATTTGTAAAAATCATAGAAGATATCAAGTCTGATTACATATCTTAAACTGCCCTAATACTGAATATTTCCGTATATTGATTCAGGAAATGCAAACTGATTTCATAACACAGGCAAAAGACATAATTCTTAAGCTATCTGGAAAGTACTTGGCAGCATGATATGATCCGTGTTTTCAAGGACAGATTTTAAACTACGCTTTCAAAAGACAGAAACATAAATCAATGGCAAGATGTTCTTGTAAACTGGATACAACAAGTTTTCTGTCTCCTCCTTCTCTTCTAATTCTGTATGCTTTTCAAGTATCAAATGGAAATGCTGATTTGAGTAAAGTTTTCTAAAGCATAACTTTCAAGGCAATAGAAAGAATAATGGTACACCTGGCTGATTTTCTATTAACATATTGATGAAACTATAAACCATCAGAAATGTTTCTTCGATAAACTATTTCATTTAATGCAAATATAGCCATATTCTTATCAAACTATTCTTTAATAATCCAAATTCATTGCTAATGAGCTAGTAAGGGACTACATGTTTTCCATTTGTCACTGTTGTTTCTCTAACATAGAAAATGTTGATGTCATCCCAGTGAGTTCTGATCTTCACTTGTGAGCACCACAGCACAACAGCAGAAGTTGTTGCTCATGAAATTGTCTGAAGGTTTGAATTGTCCTACTGAAGAGGACAAAAGGAAAGTTCTGTTAGGGAACAGACTTACACAGAGTCAAAAACCCTTTTACTGAAATTATAATCCCCTTCTCCTTTCCTCTCCTCTCATCTCCTCTCCCCTCCATGGTATCATCTAGCATATGGCAAACTTTAGCCAGAGTATGACTGTAGCCAGGTATGCAACTATAGCTAATTCAATATTCTATTTTCATTTCACTTCTGGAAAATCACCAGTGTCCCTTTTCATTTAATTTATACTTTGTTTCTGAGCATCACAATGTTAGGGAACTGTTTCTGGTATCACAGCAGAAATTCAACTTGGCAGGTAACACTCTATTAAAAGATTACAGTAAAGTGACAACCACTTGGCCAAAGTCATAGTGTTTTAAACTGATTTAGAGTCTTGCAATTACAAACTGTCATCTCGCCCTGGGATTGGGTATAAATACAGAAGATAGAGATGGATATTCAAGTATGGGCTACCTTTTCTGTTCCCACAATTTACAGATGCAAATTGTGAACACATTTTTACATGTACAATAATTGCTTATGCAATTTATCTCATTTGGATATGTAACTAACTGCCTGATTATGCCTAAGAGGTAATATTATGAGTCTTCCTCAACACCACGTTACACTGACATAATCCTAAAATAATTCACTGGTGAATCAGTGAATCGATAATGCTACATAAATTGTCTCCACAATTATTTGTTCTTATATTACTGCAGGTGTAAAAAGGAAGTCTAAATAGGTCATCCTGGATAATGAGTTTCTATTGTATATACAAATCTATTTGACTTTGCCTTCACAAGTCTGTATCTTCCCATTTCTAATGACCAAAATATTAGCATATATTCAAAACCTCTATTTTGTTGGGGTTTTTTTGTTTTTTTTTTTTTTTAAATAAAAAAGATTTCTGGTATCATTCCAGTTTCTAAATGACACATGTAACCCTTACCTGGGCAAACATTTGGATATCAAACACCTAGCAAATTATTTTAGCAATCAGGTCCACCGATCCAACAGTAATAGAATCAAACAAAAGATGTTTCAGCTCTGTACAGATCTCTCTATCAGAAAAATTTTCACCCGTGTCATCTTTACTTGTGCATATAGATGAGGAATTAAACGATTTCAAAATTTAGTTCATAGCAATTGTAGAAGCATCATAATTTTGACTACTGTGGCTTGCAGACTTTAATTATATCCACTGTGAGATATGAGAATGCTTCATCTGTAATTTCAGAAAAAATTATTCTAAAATAACCATAAACTGTTAGTACTTTCTCTTCTGATTCTTTCCTTAATAATTCTTGTTATATGATACAGTCATTTTACTCTTGATCAAAATTTTCTTAGTGAACAGTAATTGATATTTGGCTCAGTATCAAAACTCCATGCATAGTGTAAAAATGAGAAATCATTACATGATCTTGTCTTGGGAATATGTGAGAAGATTCAAGTCAGGGGGGTCCTGATTCTTATGCCAGCCTTATCTCCAATGAAAATAGTGAAGAGGTACCAACAGAAAGCACTACAGTTTGACTCTAATTTCATTTGGATCTCTGCAGATTTACACCAGGGTGAGTCCACTGTTGTCATAAACTGACTCCAGAATTATCTAATGTAAGAAACAGACCTAGCCCAGGAAACTCTATTTTATTTTCCACATGAAAGTGTGTGTGACCTGAAGTTCATCAAGGCCAGGACCTCATTTCTGGCAGCGGTCAATACCAGATGCATCATAGGAAGGTATAAAAATCCCATGGCAGTGGTATACGTGATAATGTGGATACATGGGTTATCATGGGTGCAGACCACTGAGTTTAAATGACCTTCTCTTCTCCACTGGCTTTTGTTTGCAGAGAAGAAATAATAGCATATACTACAGATATGTTATTGTGATTAAGATTTAATGCACCTGGTAATTAATTAGGAGCCATTATGCCTGCTTATTTATTTATGTTTTTAAAGCTTTATAAATTCTATAATATTAAACTTTAATTTATAACATTCTAATAATTATTATGTGTATGCCATTAATCATCAGGAATGTGCATGTTACAACACAAAGCACATCTTGCACTGTATTGGAAAAGATAGGGCACCCTGGGAGGGTAGTAGAGGAAGTAACATGTTCTGAGGGAGATTTGGCTTTGCATAAACAAATGCAGATAAGGTTTTTTTCAGCCATACTGGAAGTTATTCTGGTTTTGCTCAAAAAGAATACATCAACTTTACATTTGTTTAAAATACAAAAAAGGTAGTCCATGAGATCACTATAAACAAATCATGACTGCTGTCAGCATTCCAGAGTGATGAAGATATTTTTTATTGTTAAAGACATTTTCATTCTTTGAAAAAGGCACTGAAAACATCAAAATGGTAAAACAAAACCAGAAACTTAAAATTTCCCTGGGGATCGGATGAGAAAGGTTTTTCTTTGTCAAAGCTAAAGACCAGGTTCATTTTTAAGCAAAGATAATAGCTGCACTATCTGTAAAAATATTTTATACATACAAATGAATACATGTAACATCTTTGTGATATGGGCAAATACTGCAGTCTTTATGGATTGATGGGCTCACTGAAATATGAAATGGTAATGATTTGCACAGAATTGTAAAGGTAAATCAGTATGAGAGAATGCTGGAGCATCTGACTTTAACTCTTGCACTCCGACGAATGCACTGCCTTTTCCCTCCCATTGTTTCATTTCTCAAATGGAGATTACAGGGGAGTATACATTTGCAGTATGGAGCAGATAACAATGCAATCGGACCTGGAAAACTTTATGAATATCAGCTTGTGTATACCTTCCCTGAATGTTGAGGTATTACTGCCCTTTCCAGCTCCTTGTCCATTCTTTTAAACAAACAGAGGTCTGAAATCCTTACCAGTTTCCACAATTGCTTCAGCATGTGACACTGTTCAGTTTTCTCTATTATTTTAGCCTAAATGTTCCTGAGTATAATTTCATCTCATAATAGAACTGTACATCATGTTCAGATACCAATTCAGCCATCAATGAAAAGATATGCCCTGGTTTTGGCTGGGACTGTTGTGGTTTAACCCGGCAGGCAGCTAAACACCACACAGCCGTTCACTCACTCCCCCCCTCCCCCGCCCCGCAGTGGGAGGGGGGAGAGAATCGGAAGAAAAAAAAGTAAAATTCGTGGCTTGAGATAAAGACAGTTTAACAGGACAGAAGAGGAAGGGAAAATAATAATAATAATAATAATGATAAAAGAATATACAAAATAAATGATGCACAATGCAATTGTAATCTGGACAAGATACCAGATTACATGTACAAATTTGCTTGGGTTAGATGATCAGCTCCTTGTTTATCTGTGCAACCTCACCTATCTATAGTGCTCACTCCCACCAATCCCCACCACACTTGACTTTCATTCTAGTTGTTCATTATATAGAAAACCATAGCAGTTCAACTGTGAAATAAAGAGAAACAATGCACAAAAATAAGAGAGATGTGAAAAATACCTGTGTAGGAAGTTTTGCCTGATACAGCATTAGTTTTGCCAGTACAAACATCAAATTCTACAACCTCTTTTTTCTGATTCATAATTTCTGCATAAATAATTTACAGTATTAAAAGTGACAGAATACTTTGTCTGACTTGGTGTTAACATGTATCAAAAATGAGAGATGATTAAGAAATGTGCTATGAGCTTAGATCTATTTCTGTAAAGCAAATTGTTCAAATAAAAAAGGCGGACATAGAATCATAGAATCATAGAATCA